>NW_017537297.1:0-9849 GCF_001853355.1 Bactrocera latifrons
AGGGGCCATAGTAAACGCGAATTTTAGTTTAACAAATTAAGAAATTAAGTGATTGAAAAGATATAAAACAATAAAAAATTAATTCACAAACAAAGCACGAGCGTAATATAAACGCAGAATAAACCGTTATACCGTTTTAACAAACTCAATAAGCAAAGAGCGAAAAGCAACCGGTTACGATGACAGTTCGACGGTGAATGGAAAAATATTTTAGAATTGACAAATATTGTAAATCAACAACAGCTAGGTTGCCACTTTTCTCACATCTTTCTTAGAACAAACACCAGAATTATGTTCAATTTATCATTTTTAGCTTTTGCCATCGTCGCGAAAAGCCGCTTGTAGGCAAAGGCATGCTCGGGAAGATGTTACGGCGTCTGTTTTTATGAATGAAGCGAGGTCGCTTGTGGAATATGCGCTTGCGGTGTGAAATCGTTTTTGTTGTAAAATTTACTACATTTGGGTTTAGCCAATTTGGCTGCCATATTGTCTTTTGATACTTCGGCTATTTGGACAATTGTTGTTTTCGTAGAACAATGCTTAGATTTTTTGTTGGTGATATACTCACATGTGTACATATATGTATGTATGTTTGTATGCTTATGCATTATTCGTTCGGAAGTGTATACCAATATGTGCACATATGTATAAGTATATATGAATGTATGAACATGCAGTTTAACGCGCGCACATGCGTATACATGCTATCATATGAGCAGATAATAAGATTAATATGATACACGATATACATATTTATACTATATTGTTGTGATAAATACAATTGAAGAAAGAAAATGTCACAATGCAATGCAAAGAACTTATTTTTCTTCAATATTCCCTGATTGCGCATACATGCTGTGTTATCATGAGCCGTACATATGTATATCATTTCTCTTCATATTCACTGGTTGAGTATGTGTGAGAACTGTTAAAGTTGATATCATTTCACATCGTTGTGAGGTAAATCCCCTATCACAATCCTATAAAATGTTCGACATCGATCCTGCACCTTCTCTATGTTTATACATTCTCTGCCTTGGCCTTGTTACACGTAAATTTTAAATATTAAATACATATTAATCCTAATTAACAGATAAAAGCTACAATGAGAGGAGCAAAAAACCATATTCCAAATACCAGGAGTCGAATCGCAAACAACACCCGCATAACCAAGAATACAGAGGCCATCACAACAAGGAAAGACGATCAATCATCTACGACTTCTTCATCAGAATACGTCCTTTCGAATCAAAAACCGCAAAATGTTAATCCACTTGATGCCAAATCAACACTGAAGATATCTGACGCAATTCGTTTTTTAGCTATATATGAAGTTGATCCTAAAACTTTAAATGAATTTATAACCAATGTGGGAGAAGGGCACTATTTAAACGCCATGTGGTCAGTTACTATTAAGATCGATTCGAAATAAAATCGAAGGGAAGGCTAGCGAAAGCATCATCGAAGCTGGAGCCAGTCTCAATTGGGAAGAAGTTAAGGACGCTTTCATTTTACATTGCGCGGACAAGAGAGATGAACCCACTCTTATGTTTGAGCTCCACAATTCTGTGCAGGAGGGTTATTCTTTACGTTTACTATATGACAAAGTCTGTGAGATTAAGTTAGCATTATTTAGAATAGCGGAAACCACAGAATCGGAGCAGATCGTGGTGAAGACAATCAAAAATGCAGATATATGTCTCAACTCATTTTTGACAGGAATTAGGGGCCCATTAGGAGCTACAAACCAACAAACCTTCAAGAGGCCTTCGAATGGGCGTTAAAAGAAAAATAAACTTTTTTCACTCGAAAGAATATGAAAGGACCGGATCAAAACCGGAATATGGATCCCAACAATATTCTATTAGAAGTATAGATTATAAGAAAAGTATAGGAAATTATGAAAGACGTAGTCATAAACGTAGTAGTAACGACAGAAACGATAATAGAGGAAATGACAAAAGACGTTACTATAAGCATTATCGTAACGATTATGGCAATATTGATAACAATTACAAGAGAAATAACATGTTAGCAATTATGCCAAAACATAATGACTATAACCTTAACAATCAACAGAAACAATCCAATAGATAAACTACCAACTATCAGTATAGAAATTCAATAGGTAATGTTGATCAACAAGCACAAATGCACACTTTTAATGAAGCGGCAAATTTTGCACAAAAAGCTTCAGACAACAGACAGGATACCTTATAAATAAAGACAACAAGTCCAAACTACCATATATTATGGTAAATAAGGTTTTCGACAAAGCTCTCGAGTTCCATATAGATTCCGGTGCTACTTTTTCCTTTATTAACCCTAATTATATTCAAAAAGAAAATCAAATTAAATTACATACACCAATAGCCATCAACACAGTACTAAATAAATTTCAATTACATAACAAGACTATGATTCCATTGTTCAGTGAATTCTCTGATTTGTCACAATGTCATTTCTTTTATTTGATTTTCATCCATATTTTGATATTTTGATGGGCTAGAAGAGAAATCAATGAAGATTATTCATATACCAGTAAACGTCACAAACGGATTCTTCTTGTTTGAAGCCACTACTATTTCCGAAGACATTGTAATATATTGCTGAAAATAATCTTAGTTATATTGAATTTCAAAATTTGTCCAGCCAAGACAAACAATTCTGCTTAGATACATACATATTTAAAAGTACAGAACTGCAGAGAACAAGATTATTTTGAAGTCAACTTAGTTCAAAAAGAAAATAACGAAACGACATTCGATATTCATGATTTTAATACTTATATACGAAGTCAGCACCTTAATAATGAAGAAATTACTCAACTCAAAGAACTCTGCTTAGAATTTCCATCTTTCAAAGATGGAAATATCTTACCTTTCACTAACTTAATCAAGCACAGAATTAGAACTACAGATGATATTCCCATTCACACTAAACTATTTCGTTATAGGCAAAAAGAAAGACTAGAAATTAGGAAAGAAATCGATAACCTGCTCGAACAAAATATAATTAGACACAGTTATTCTCCATGGAGTACTCCAACGTTCCTAGTATCAAAAAGAATGGACGCCTCAAATACAAAAAAAAAAATGGCGGTTAGTGGTAGATTATCGCACATTAATTGATCCTAACATCAATGATGTGTTACATAGAATTGACAGGGCTAAATACTTCACAGCATTAGATTTAGATAGCGGTTATCACCAAATCGAGATGCATCCGAAAGATATTAGGTTGTCAAAAAAGTCTTGCGGCATTTTTGCGGTATTTTTATTGAATTTTCAATTGTTCATAAAATTTTTTTTGATGACTCATGCCCGGCTCTTGACCAATGCTACGGCTGCTACTATCCCGGTCTCTTTCGACCAATTCAGCGATTTTATCGCAATTTTCGACGACAGGCATTCCGGAGCATGGCGCATCTTCGACCACTTCTACACCAGAACGAAAACGTTGAAACCATCGCTGTGCGGTGAAAATGGTAAGTGTATCGGGTCCATAAACTGCATAAATTTTATTTGCGGTTTGAAATGCATTTTTGCCTTTATCGTAGTAGTACTGTAAAATATGTCGTATTTTCTCTTTATTTTGCTCCATGTTTGCGACGCTATAACTCACGACCGACTTGAAAGAAACGACAATGAATCAAACACGTGTTAGAACGTGAAATAAACTTTCCAAAAAGGTATATCATGACGAATGAAACTAGAACTACGCGCTCTCAGCGCCAACTAGCGAAATACTGCAAGACTTTTTTGACAAACTAATATAAACAAGACGGCATTTTCCATGGAGGGAGGACACTTTGAGTTTGTAAGAATACCATTTGGCCTTACAAATGAACATGCCACTTTCCAAAGGATTATGGATAACGTTTTGGACGACCTGAATGGCATATGTTGTCTTATATATATAGACGATATAATAATATTCTCTACATCTTTAAAGGAACATATTAAAGATTTAAAAGCAGTCTTTAAAAAATTAAATAATGCTAACCTTAAACTGCAACCAGGAAAATCTGAATTTTTGAGAAAGGAAATTGAGTATTTAGGTCACGTGGTTACGGACAGAGGAATCAAACCAAATCCAAAAAAGATTAGTGCTATAAAATCATTTCCACTTCCAAAGCCTAGAAAACAAAGAAAATCATTTTTAGGTTTGCTCGGATGTTATAGAAAATTCATGTAAGATTTTGCTACGATCACCAAGCCCCTTGCTCAACAATTAAAAGATAAAGTTGAAGATTATAAAAACCTAGAATATCCGGATTTTTTAAAACACTTTACTGTTACGACAGACGCAAATAATGTGACACTAGGAGCAGTCCTTTCTCAAGGCCCACCTAGCAATGAAAAACCAGTATCATTTGCTAGTCGCACACTTACAGACACTGAATTAAAGTACTCAACCATTGAAAAAGAAATGATAGCCGTTATATGGGCTACTAAATATTTCCGCCCTTATCTAYATGTACAAAAATTTAAAATTAACACCGATCACAAACCACTAACGTGGTAAATAAATTTTAAAGAAACTTATTTTAAATTGGTTCGAAGCTGCAACTTTTTGAATATGATTATGAAATCTCATCTAAAAAAAGTTCTGAAAATGTAGTAGCAGTTTCACTTAGTCGCATTTCAGCGGAAGTACACACCAATATTTCTAAAGCAAATAACTGTAATGAAAAGACAAATGCAATTTTAACTGTAAATAAGCCAATTAATGAATACAATATGCAGATTATATTTAGAATTCATACAGATTCTCAAATAATAACATCAATCCCTTTGAAAAATAAAATAAGGAGAGTAGTCACGGATAGTTCATTTGATAATAAAAAAATAACAGAAATATTGAAAGCAATATTAAAACCAAATAAAGTATACGCTATTTTTGCTGCAGATGACATTTTCACTATCATTCAAGATGTACTAAAAGAATATTTCTTACCAACAAATCTTTACAAAATTGTAAGAGCTACTACAATACTGAAAAATGTTAGAAATATTGAAGAATTAATTATAGGAATACAAAATTATCATAGAGGCATATACGAAAGGGTAGCTCATTTAAATCATTTGCAGCTGGATTTCCAGCAAAGGATAGTCTGAACATAGTTAAAGCCATGAGAACTTTCCTTGTATTCTTCGGTACTCGGTACGCTACTTTTCACCGTTTTTGCTATATTTAAATAAGTAAGGAAGGGCTGAGTTCGGATGCAACCGAACATTTTATACTCTTGCAACTTGCAAGAATCAAAGACAGGGAAATACTTTTAAATGGAAAACCAATCAAGTAGAGTAAAGGCAGCCGGATGTTCGAAAACCCTGATAGTAATTATATAGGGGCTAGRTCAAGTTTTCGCTCAAATTTTTCTATTTTAGGCACAAAGATACACTGTTAAGAGTAGAGCACGTTCTTTTATTTACGTTAGGATAACTAACACATTGGCCGATATATGCGTTACAAAGTCACCCCGAAGTTCGAAACTTTTTATATTAGATATATGGGGCTAAGGGGAATATTGGTCCGATTCAACCCATTTTTGACATGCACGTTGACCGATATTTTCCATCAGAAGTCAACTGTACATGTATATGTACCGAGGTCTAAATATTTGGTACCTAGGGACTTGAAAAGTTGTTATTAGATTTAAGCAATTTGTGGTCACAAGGTGGCACACACTAAAGATATTATTCGTATTATAAATTCAATACCTTAAAATGTAATGTGAAAACGCGGTTTCTTTTTAAATGTTTTGGTTAAGTTATCACGTTTTAGATGTATCAAAATCGATCAGCACTAACTGCTGAACAAACAGCGAGAACTTAGTTGCGCACTTAATAATACTTCGGTCTGTGTTATAAATATGTCTAGCGAGTTTTAACAATGAATTTATTGGCTTTGACGATTTCATTTCCTCCTGACTATGGTCAAAGCCATTTGAGTCCTTTCCGCAATAAATAAAGGAACTTAAGAGATATCTTGTCATTGCATCAACTAGCGCTATTACCATTAATTCATATTGTGATGAACACGGATGATAAAAAAAACCGAATCGACAATCTCTCATAATAGTATCTTGCTTTTTGATTAATGGCGTTATCAGCGCCAAGAGGTAATTGTAAACTGCAACATCCATCCTTAGAAAGTTTTTGTAATGCTTTGGGCAAGATATTTCCAGTTCTTTTCTTACGCCCATCTTGAACCCAGGTTCGTTTTTTCTTGCCACTTTTTGCAATTTCTTCCTCTTCCTCCATTTCTAAAATTTCTTCAATCAGAAGAGCTGCCACTAATGCGCGTGCCATGTTTACTCGTTGAAAGCTGAACAAAAATGAAGTTCACACACATGCATGACCTTGTGAACGAAAACGCCAAACTTTTGCATCATGCCATGTTCGCGAACATGTGTGACCGTGTGAAGGCCGCTATTATGATATCTTGTAACTTGGGATTACAGGAAGTACTGAACAATATTATTAGGAAAATTTCAACTTAATACCAGAAATATAAACTTACCGATATATTTGGAAWACGATGAGTTGCACATTTGGCATTTTCTTACTATGATCCTTTACACCTAATTTACTGCTTCAACTTAATCTGTGAAGTGATGTACACATAGAGCGCGACACGACACGTGAACTGTTGTGGTTATAGCAAAGCACATACACGAAATAGTTACGATTATCAACAGGACAATAAYAGTAATAAGCGATTGGCTCGAAACTAACGGACTGGACCTAGCGGAGAGCAAGACCGAGGCGGTACTCATTACTGGCAGAAAAGTTCGGGAAGTTGCTACKTTCAGCATAAAGGGTGTAAGCATCACCACACAACCGGCAATAAAGTACTTRSGAATCATCCTTGATGCAAGGATGTCCTTTAAGGAACACTTAGAGTACATATGTGAAAAGGCTACAAAAGTGTGCAGAGGGTTGACCCGGTTAATGCYAAATACCCGCGGGCCAAAGCAAATCAGAAGACGACTATTAGCTGGTGTATTAAAGTCAGTCGCGCTGTACGGCGTTCAGATATGGGGAAAAGCCTTCCAAATAAAATCTTACCGCCGTGGCCTTTTTTCTAYRTATGCCACTTGCGCGCTGAGAGTGTGCTCTGCGTTTCGCACAGTATCGGAAGATGCTGCCCTAATAATCTCGGGCCTACACCCTTTAGACCTTTTGGCCAAARAAATCCAATGTCTTACAAATGRCAGGCTACCGCRTAATACACAGAAAAAAATKGCAAGGGCAGAGACGGTGAATCACTGGCAAAAACGCTGGCAGGGAAGCGAAAATGGGCGGTGGACATTCCGACTAATACCCAACGTTGAACCATGGCTAAACAGACCGCACGGCGAGGTAGATTTCCACTTAACTCAAATCCTYACAGGACATGGCTGCTTCAAAGCATATTTGAAACGTTTCGGACACGAAAATAACGACACATGYGATTATTGCGGAGGCGATACCGTCGAAAATGTAGAACACACATTCTTCTATTGCCCGAAATATAAGAATGAGAGGCAACACTTAAAAAATGCATTCGGTGTAGACCCAACTCCTGACAACTTGGTAAACTAAATGGTCGAAACAGTAGAGAAGTGGAAAACTGCTTGCGAAGTGGCAGCCAGGGTTATGAAATCCCAACGTGCTAGCGAACAGCGGCGGAGAAGAGAGCTGTTAAACGTAACGAACAACCACGACCTAAACACACTAACATTGACGTGATGGGAAGGGTTGGCGTCGGACAATGCAAATGCATCAGACCAACAGAGGAGGGGCCAAGTAAATGCAGCTTGTAACTGAATGCATTTTGACCATTATGTACGCATGAGTGTCACTCAACCATCCTCCCGACGTAATACTTGACGGTGGTACCGGGGGGAACGGTACAGGACGGTAGGAGGTTTAGTTCGGATTAAAGTTCCACACCGACATGGGGTCCAGGCTTTCGATGCTTCCTCCTCGTAAAACAAAAAAAAAAAAAAAAAACGACACGTGAACTGTAAATGGAGTCGTGAATCCTTCTACATGAACATTTGTAAGAAGGCAACGACATAACAATGGCTGGCATGTACACAAGATACACAAGACAGCACAGCTGTCCATTTTGTATGTACACATTTTCATTGTGGCCGCCTTTCCCTTAAATGAAATTTTAATATTTGGTTCAAAGTATTTTTTATGCAAAAAATAAGTAATTAGACAAATAWATTTGTAAAATAACGCCAGGTTTGAAAGAGCTTTGAATAATTTTACATATTACATATTAGTGGCATCACTCCTCTCTACTGTAGTCGTGCAGCTGTCTAAATAACTGTGTCCTTAAGAACGTATGGATTTTAATATTTGACAGATGGCGCTTGCAGTCTGCCCCGCTCTAAGTGTTCAATACTTGAGATAGTTATTTTTTCAATGAATGCAATACGCTGATTTTGCCCGTCCGTAATATTGACGTGCTTAGAGATTCAGGAAGAACATGAGGACAGATATAAAAGTCAAATAAATTTATGAATTTGTCTTCCACCAATTGTTTCTGTCAATGAATAAAAAAAAATCACAACTGCAACTTTAAGGGAAAGTACGCTTTGTTCGAAAATTGTTTTGAATGTTTTTAATAGCTCGTAAAGGTTTAAAGATAATGGGATATGTGATTATATTACATTTAGTAACATTTATAGTAATAGACAAATTCGTAGACTGTGAATGGTTTACTTTTATTTATGCTCACCAGTACAGTCACTTTTCGCCAAACAATGATAAACATTTGTTTAAATAGCTACATTAAAGAAAGCATCATTGAAAACTTCTCGTTTACTTTGCGCATGCCCTGAATTGAGACGTCATATGATTTGCATTTATTATCTATTAAAAATGTATGTAAACATTGACGCAGATATTTATGACGTAATTCTTGATATACATACACATAATTGCTAAAATCCAATCAATGGATAGTAAAAACTAAATCATTGTTCTAGTGCATGTATAGTATTTCAATAGTATGTAATTAAAACTACGCGCCCAGTCAAGCCCGATTTACAGTAATTTCGAAGTATTTTCACAAAATTTCAATCAATATGAATTAGGACGCCCCACCATTCAAATATTTTCAAACTTACATGCATGCGCCTTTCCATGCTCATATCTTAAAAACGTTGTATTTCAGGTTTAAATGTAATTGATGAGCTGAATGGCATGCTCATCAAACTTCTCCATTGGCAATTGAGGGTGCATCGAAAACGTCACGAGGTCTGCAACACTTCAAGTTTACATAAATAAAGTGCAGACTAAGACTAACAGTCAATGCGGTCAAGTTATTGGAATAGTGCTTAAGAGTTGTGCCCAAAAAAATTAGTGAAGTTTTAAAAGTTAGTATTCAAAACTACTTCAAATACAGAAAAAGTCAATTAAAACAATGAAAGCATGTGCAAAGTATTATAAACCTATGTATATATATATATATATATATTGATATATATAATTATAAATAAATTTAGTGGATAACACCGCAGTAGTAGTATAAAAACCCGTTTTTCTAAGTGTCTTCATACAAAACTATATTAGTGACTGCTTATAAATTATCACTATTTTACTAGAAATATTTTTGCCCTAACATATTCTTTACAACGCGTATATATTATATAATAGCATTTAGCGGTTTTTTCTATGATACTTCATATTATTTTATCATTATATATTTACCAAAAGTGTGTATACGATTAGGTGAATATTAACCTGTATATTAACCTGATCGTATACATATTTTGACACAATATTCTTAGCTTTCAGAAAAGGGCTAGATTTTTTAAAGGATATACATATGTATATATAAAAA
>NW_017537297.1:9880-18686 GCF_001853355.1 Bactrocera latifrons
TGTAATATTTCACCTAAATTTATTAATTTAAAAAGATGTGTATAAGAGACAGCCCTGGGACCGCTTTTGCATTACTATATATTATATTATATTTAAAAAGTTTAATAATATTTAATATTTGTTTAAAATGAATATGTAGTCTTAATATCTTATGTAATATATGTGATTTTTTATATTATATTTAGCTTTCTATTCGAATAAACCTAAAGCTGATATTGAATATATAATATACCAAGTACATCATGTAAATATTTATGCATTTACATATGAAGAGCAGAGATATACTTTTTTTGTGTGAAAATCCATAATATACACCAAATGTAAAACCACTTAGATATGTTGTGAGTATTATAAAATAAAGTATTAAATACTTCCAACTACTTAGTTTTCTTTGCCAACAAAATGTGAAACATTGAAAACATATAAGAAACTGTGTTAACAATTTAATGTCGGTTGTAATTCATAAACAGCTTACTTGTGTATACGCTATCTTATCTTAATTCCACATGCGTTATATTCCACACAGAAATTATGTGTTTTTATTGAAATATAAACACCTCCTTACCCTTTATTTTTCTCTCTTATTATAGTGCTTTAATATGTGCAATTATAATCATATATTTTTTTCTTTTCGACGTGTTATTACTAAACCATAAAAAATACTAGTAAGGAAGGGCTAAATACGGGTATAACCGAACATTTTATATTCTTGAAACTGGCAAAGATTAAAGCCGGCTAAATACCTTCAGGTCTTGGCAATATCAAAAAATGTAGCGAATGGGTTCAACATGCGTTATTCGACAAAATCGTGATGAGTATTAACCTAGTTTTAAGGACATAAACGTAGTTTTATTACTATATTTTACTGCTTGCCATTGAATATTATACCAATGACAGCCTAAGATGGGACATTTGTGTCATAAACTCAACTAAAGAGCTTAAGTTTAATAAATTTAGTTGGTGTGAAACACGTCAACCAAACGATCGGAAATCATTATATTAGGGATATGAGGTTTAGACCAGACCATTTTCCTTTGTATTAAGTGTCAAACCATTATCATAGCTTTGTAACTTTTAGGAAAAAGTTTCCACTCAGTTGCATTAAAATATTACATTTTGACCAACCAACTAAATGGTTTGAAGTCAGGCGAAAAGTTGGAAACCATTATATAGGATATATTGGACATTATCATTATATTAGTTATAAGCTAACTATTGACCCAGTTCAATCCGTTTTTATACTTTTGTTCGTTTGTCTTATTAAGATATCAAAGTGTAATTYGGTACAGGGGATCACAGTAACAAAGGGGCATTTGCGGATAAAATTTTGTTTAAAAAGTGGGCGTGGTCCAATTCTTTAATAAGTTTAATGTACAAACATAACTGTTGAAGCTTCATCAATATAATTTTCTCAACGCAAATACTATAAGAACTTCTACGAACTGTGAGAAAATCGACGTCTGATATTAAATGCGAAGCCAGGTCCTTCTCCACCTGGTCTTTCTAACAGAGTAGAGCTCTTCCTCTTCCTCTGCTTCCCCGGCGAGTACTGCGTCGAATACTTTCACAGCTGGAGTGTTCCCGTCCATTCGGATGACATGAACTAGCCAGCGTAGCAGATGTCTTTTAATTCGCTGAACTATGGCAATGTCGTCATATATATCATACAGCTCATCGTTCCATCGAACGCGATATTTGCCGTGGCCAACGTGCAAAGACCATAAATCCTTCGCAGAACTTTTCTCTCCAAAATCGCAACGTCATCAGTTGCTGTAATCGTCCAAGCCTCTCCTCATGGAGTTTGGGTTTGGTTTGTTGAGAGAGGACTTTACTTCTCAATTGCCAACTTAGTCCGAAGCAGCACCTGTTGGCAAGAGATATCTTGGCTACAACAAGATAGTGTTTCGATTCGATGTTAGGACCTCGGAGTGTACGCACTTCCAAAACAGTGGAGACGTATCTAATGTCTATCACAACACGATCGATCTGGTTGATGGCTTTTCGATATTTGCTTGTGCTGGAATGCATTACTACAGATAACTATAGTTTGAGCCCCGGCAAGTCGATCAGCCTCAACGCATTTCGGGAGGTTTTTTCTTGGAGACTGAATCTACCAACCGTTATACCAAGGATATGCTCATTGCTCATCCTGGCGTTAAAGTCGCCAAGCTCGATTTTGATATCGTGGCGGAGGCAGCTGTCATAGGTGTGCTCCAAGCGCTCATAGAATGCATCTCTTCCGTCTAGAAAAACTTCCCTTTGATGCTTATTGTATTTAAACGTTCATCCACCACGGTGAATGACAGTACTCGGCTACGTAATCTCTCTGCCAACACGAACCATACACCTTATTTGCGCTCCCTTATATTGTCACTGTAGTACATGCCACAAGGACCTACTCGCCTTACACGACGGCGGTGATGTCGGCCTTTATTTTCACGAGGACATCAACCAGGTGGGCAGCGGCACCTATCCAATTACGGGACCGGACTTTCCAGGTGCATACCCCCAAATCGTAATCAAATAAAGGATCCCTCATCCGAGTCTGTCAATTAGTTTTCATTGGTGTTGTTTTTTATGTGTCGGTTCCCAAACTCAGCGCACAACCCTGTGGAGGGAATGTTTTGCCTTCTCACTTTAGCTCGCCTTCATGGATGTTCGTTGGCTACCCAAAGGATACTTGGTCCATCTCTCTATATTTTAATAGAAAAAGCCACCTGCTTGAATCGCTCGATAGTGAGATGTTGGACATTCGTCTCACGCGATCAATCCATTGTAGAAGAGTACCGCGACTACTACCTTTGCTGATAGTGCAAATTGGCCTTTCTTCACTTCTATAATTCAGGGGTAGCTTGAATACTGAGTGTGCGGTTCTACCACAACTCAGCAAGATTGTAGCTATTCCGCAGGATCCAATAGCAAGCGCAACTACATTGTTTTTGCACTATTGTCTCAGTACCATTTTCAGCAATAAAGTTTGTCAGGTGGCCTCTGATACGTCCCGGAAAAAAATACCTCTTTGTCTGCTAATCAAGCGGTTTGTTATTAAATTGAGAACTTGTATTTGCAACTACAGTAAAAGGAGGTCTCCTTGGTTGACTTGGATTCCAAAAGTTTCAGCATCATAACCAAGATCTCTGACAGAATACTTCCCACGACAGCCGGCTTTGCGTTAGCGGAATTGAACCGGATTTTATCCAACAAAGGGCTGCTCTTGCAGCGATCTAACCCCGTTAGAATCCGGAATTCACTGGAGCAACTCTTAACTGTAATGGTACCTCACATCCCCTGACTCGTGCTGATATACTGGACCGAGTTGATTCAGAAACATTTCTTTCAACGTTACGATCGACCACAACACTTGCGGGATAGGATAGACACCGAGAGTTGAAGAGGGAAGCGAGACACATTTTCAGACAGAAAAAAAAGAGGCCGAAATGCGTGAGTACGAAGAGCTTAATAAGCTAGCCGAAAGGGGTAATGCTCGCTAATTCAACGAAAAAATGCGGCCTCCTCAATATTGCATGTAAGGTTCTATCGAGCGTATTGTATGAAAGATTAAAGCCCACCGTTAACAGACTGATTGGACCTTATCAGTGTGGCTTCAAACCTGGAAAATCAACAGCCGACCAGATATTCACCATGCGCCAAATCTTGGAAAAGACCCGTGAAAGAGAATCGACACTCACCACCTCATCGTCGATTTCAAAGCTGCTTTTGACAACACGAAAAGGAGCTGCCTTTACGAAGCGATGTCTGAATTTGGCATCCCCGAAAAACTAATACAGCTGTGTAAACTGATGTTGAGCAGCATCAAAAGCTCCATCAGGATCGGAAAGACCTCTCCGAGTCGTTCGATACCAAACAAGGTTTCAGACAAGGCGATTCCCTATCGTGCGATTTAACCTGCTGCTGGAGAAAATAGTTCGACCTGCAGAACTAAATAGAGAAGGTACCATCTTCTATAAGAGTGTACAGCTGCTGGCGTATGACGATGATATTGATATCATTGGCCTCAACACCCGCGTCGTTAGTTCTGCTTTCTCCAGACTGGACAAGGAAACAACACAAATGGGTCTGGCAGTGAACGAGGGCAAGACGAAATATCTCCTGTCATCAAACAAACAGTCGTCGCACTCGCGACTTAGATCTCACGACATTGTTGACAGTCATAACTTTGAAATCGTAGATAATTTCGTCTATTTTGGAACCAGCGTAAAAACCACCAACAATGTCAGCCTGGAAATCCAACGCAGCATAACTCTTGCCAACAGGTGCTACTTCGGACTGAACAAGCAATTGAGAAACAAAGTTCTCTCTCGACGAACAAAAACCAAACTCTATAAATCACTCATAATTCCCGTCCAGCCTGTCCTAAAAAAAGCACTTAGACGTGAGGCACAATTCAACAGTGAAATGTATATAAAAAAGCTGTGTTCAAAATCAAACAAGCAAAATTCCCTTTGAAAAGCCCAAAAGTCCATGAAGATACCAACTGACTCCAACACGCCTATACGAAACTTGTCCAGAAATGTGTGTCCGATAACGGCAAGTTAATGCTGTTAGTTATACCAATACACTGACGCTGTTAGGAATATCAGCACTCACTCGAAAGCCAAAAACAATCCAACAGTTGCTGCTAAACCAGATCGTCCCTCTGTCGCTCTCAATGCTGCTCAATCAGCTGCCGTTGTTGATTCTGTTAATATGAACTCTTCTACTTCAATTACTGCAAATGGAAATTTGAAGGTAAAAGTAAGCACTAGGAACCAAAAATCTCCAGCTGCTTTAACTGTGGTTGGTGTTAATGCCAATTGTGATCTCGATATCGTCATACCTAAGAAAGAACTCAGTCACTGAAGAAGATATTATATCTTTTGTTGTTAAACATGCTAATGTTGGTACAGAGCATATTTTATGTTATAAATTAATTAAGAAAGATACTGATTTTAATAATCTTAAGAGAATAGACTTTAARTTAGGTGTGTCCCCATCTTTTTTAATGCCGTTTTCTCCTCTTCAGTGTGGCCTTCAGGCATTAAGTTGCGTACCTTTAAGTTCTTTCCCAAAGGGAAGGGAAACAGTACTGTAAATTAGATGATGCGCCTGTTAGTGGCGATTTTACTCCTGAGTTTCCTGCACCTTCCTCAACTGGCTCTTGTCTTAAGGTGTACTACCAAAATTTATTTATTTTCTTCACTTTTGACTTTGATATCACCGTTATTGTTGAGATTTGGCTGAATTCTAGTTACTTTGATAGTGAATATTTTGACTCAAATCTCTACTATGACTTCCGTAAGGACAGAGATCATGAAAAAACTGGCTGTATAAGAGGGGGTGGTGTTCTCCTAGCAGTTCATTGGAAATATCGTTATCGTTTAATTATGCCTTATAATGATGATTCTATTCTGGACCAAGTATGTATTTGTATCAATGACGCTCTGTTCATTGCAGTCTCAAACATCCCTCCTCTAGAGCATAGTCCTCTAGAGTTGTATAAATTGCACGCAAATAACATTTCCTCGCTGGTATTAAATAAGGTGAAAGAGAATAATATTTGTGTTCTGGGTGACTTTAGTTTAAGCAATATCGTCTGGTCCGGTTGTTCCTATAGTCCTGCTCTTATTCCCTTCAATTTTTCGTCTTCTCAGGAGTTATTTCTCATCGATAGCTTGCTTAGTTTCAATCTGATTCAAATAGTCTGAATCGATTTCTGGACTAAGTCTATCTCAGTGATAACTTCAAATTTAGGTTTCTAGATGGATTCTCTTCAATTACGCCAGCCACCTTTCATCATTCTCTGCTAACATTTGAGGTGGACACTAATCTTTTTTGTTGTGTAAAACCTATTGATGGGCCTGGTTTAATTTTGCATTTTGTGATTTTGAACGACTCAACAATCTGATCTTTGAGATTAAAAGGGATGATTTACTTTCGAGATTAGATACGCCTAATAGTTGCCCCATTTTTAAGAATTCAGGAATTTTGAAATTATAATATCCTGCTAAAACATATACAACCATATAAGTTGCCCTGGTACACTAAGGACTTCAAGTGTTTAAAAAATCTTAAAAATAAATACTACAGAAAATTATCTTCAACTAAATCTCACGTTTCCTTTGTTCAATACCAGCAGTACACAAAATGAATTGGACAAGTTTTTCTATCAAAGGTTTATTAATAGTACAGAGTCTCCAATCAAGTCGAACCCTAAGTTCTTTTGGAACTTCGTTAAATCTTGAAAAGCGTGTTCGGCCATTCCCTCTGCTTTACGCTGGGGTGATAAATCAGCATGCACTCCTGGCGACATCTCCAACTTGTTTGCTGAATTTTTCAAATCGAATTATGCTCACGATGATCCTAGGGCATGATTCCGATTACTTTGGCGGAGGGGTAAAAAAACCGAATTTCCATATAAATGGGGTATGTCCGGATAGGGGAGCTTCTCCAGAGGAGGAATATCTAAAAATAATATAAAAATTACTTATGATTTTTAAAATTTTCAGGATTAAAAGTTCAAAAATATGCACTAATAATACAAGGTATTTCTCTATCTTCCATTAAATTTATTCACGTTTTTCACTCTGTATATATAAATATACACTCTAAACATTGAAATAAGCTCACATTTCAATTTTATTTTGTAATATTTCACCTAAATTTATTAATTTAAAMATCACTTAGCGAACTCGGCGTTGCAAATGTTAGATTTTTTACAATTATGAGGAAAACGAGTGTTGCCACATCTTAAACACCAAATATGTAGGATTCTTAACGATTTTTCTTTGTTTGTTATTTTGCGTGATCCTTTTTTCTACCTTAATTATAATAAAAAATACTTTCTAATATTTTTTAAGTTATAATTGAGATGTGTAAACTTTTTCCACATATTACACATTTTACATATAGTATGTATATGTATAATATGTGATTTATATTTAATAAACGCATACAGTCATCGACTAATACCCAACGCGTACGGTTGTGCTTAAGGTGATTGCAGTGTTTCGCAGTCTTTTTTTAGTAATTTTCTCTCTTGTATAACAAATTTTCTTCCATTGGTAAGCCACGTGCGCTTCACCTGATTGTGTATATTTCATAAGCAATAATGTCCCTTGAGGGACCCCCTCTTGGGCAAAACAGGTTCGCCGTGTTATCAAGCCCAAAAATATCCCAAATATATCCGAACTAAAAGACGGAAGTTTATTAATTTTTGTTAAAAACAATAATATCGCAAACAAGTTTTATAAAACAACCACTTTACATGGGATATGTAATCTAAAAATTGAGCTGCATAACAACCTGAATTACTCCAAAGGCACAATCTACGCACCATGTCTTAATGATATTTCAGAAAAAGAAATTATTGAAAACTTGAAAGCCCCAGTTTACAAATTGCCAAAATATGTTGATGGCAAACAAGTACCTAGCGGAGTAGTTTTACTCACTCACTCTCCAGAAGTATGCTCTCGCACTTTGTGCGCAAACTGCTCTGGCAGCCACCCCGTTTCCAGTAAATCTCGCCCAAAGTTTGTTCAATTGAAACAAGTAATAAAGATTAAAACAGATAGTAAGTGCTCCATGCGCGAAGTGATCAAAATTCAAAAAATGCAAAAAAAAAATCAAACAATACACAACCAAACCAAAACAATAATGAAACCCAAGCAGAACAAATACGTTCGAGCAACAACATCACCGATATTAATATAACGAATGACGAAGCAAAAGAAAACAACGCAAGTCAAACAAATAATATAAATACCAGTCAAACCACTTTTCCAGTCGATGACTCAACAACAACAGCAACYACCTCAAATTTTATTGCCCAACTTCTGGTCCTCTTCTGATACTCCCGCTTCCATTTTCCCCCCTTATCCTACATCCCTACAGACTTCTAAACACAAATGAAATATGATTAAACTCACTTCTCCACTCATAAAACGTTTACCCATCCCGACATCACCCTTGCCTCCACACCAATTGCACCAAAACTTTCCTCCAATACACTTCTAGACCTCCATAATAGTGACCATTTTCCGATTATAACCTCCATTTCCATCCCTAATTGGTATAAAGTAAGACCCACATCAAAGTTCTTAACGGAGAAGGCAGATTGGGCAAACTTTCATCGTCTTTCTGTTTTATTTTCGGACAACAAACCCCTGGAAAAAAACATAAACGCTGAAGCTGCCGCTATTAAAACAATCATCCGATCAGCAGCACACTACGCGATACCCCAGTCCAGTACCAAGCATTTCCATGCTAAATTGCCATATTGGTCAAATCTACTAACAATTTTAAGGAACAATAAACAAACATTATGGTCCAAATACAAACATTCCAGAACTGACAATAATTTCATAAACTATAAAAAAGCGAACGCGGTGTTTAGAAAAGAATTAAACTCTGCCAAACGAAAAACTTTAGAAACACTCACCGCCAATATCAACCCATTTTCGACCACAAAAAAAATTTGGTCAGACATTAAATTCTTACAGGCTCCTCACAACGATCCAGCATACCATTTATACATTCTGCCCAAGGTACTCTTTATAACTCTCAAGGCATTGCTCAGAAGTTTGCGGACACATGGTCAGATAATTCCAACAGTCATAATTTTCACAATGATTTCAACACCTTACAAAGCCAAGCAATCTCTAAAAACTACAATAACCCATTTCCCTCACCCAGAGCCGTCCAAGCAGRTGCTCCCATCACATTAAGTGAATTCGATGTAACAATTGCATCGATGACTGGTAAAACTCCAGGATTGGACAAAATCTCCCATCCCATCCTTAAAAATCTC
>NW_017537297.1:19055-30966 GCF_001853355.1 Bactrocera latifrons
TTCAATGAAATAAGTACAATTATAAGTTCTAGTGGAGCTGTCAAACACTGCATCTATGCCGATGATGTTCTAATATTCTCTCAAACTCAAGATCTAAACCAAGTTAAACACATATTTTTAAATATATTGAATAAAATAAGTAATTGGTCAAAAATTTCAGGCGCTAATGTATCGCCTAGCCTAGTAAAACTTTTCGCATATGTCGGAAACAAAAGTGCTCCTTTCCTAGTATATCCTTTTCTAACGTGGATCTTCCACATACTAATAAATTAAGAATCTTAGGACTTATATTCGACAACAAATTAACTTTCAAAGAGCATTGAAAATATGTTAGAGTAAGTCTTTTTTCTAGATTGAATATAATTAAATTCTTATCATCTAAATACTGCTTAGTAAATACAAATACTCTTGTCAATATAACAAAAGCTTTAATATTATCTAAAATTGACTTCGGACGTTGTATTTACGGACATTGCGCTAATACAAACATTAAGCTCTTGAACGCACCCTACCACGCAGCAGTCAGAAGAAGCATTCGCGCCTTCCCAACGTCACCAATTAAGGCAATTCTATCAGAAGCTTAACACCTATAAACTACCGGACCATGCGTAACACCATGATGCTTATACCAAGGCTACTTTACTGCAGAAATTAATTAATTTTTTCGCAAATCAATTGTTCTATACGAAATCTTAAGGCTAGTAGTAAGCCGTCTACTATTATGCGCTGCTTAAGTCTAGTTCAACAGCTGAACATCGTAACCACTTCATCACTTCTTAAAACTTCAGAGTATCCTCCAAGTGCGCTTCCAAATTCATCACTCATCAATACCCTACTTAAGTACCCAAAATATTCTATCAGCAGTAATGAGTACAAAGAAATGTTTAATGCGGTATTAGAGTCCTCAAATGATGATTGGAACTTGTATTATACGGACGGCTCAAATTCAGACACCAGCACAAGGTTTGCTGTGACAAACCAACTAGGTGTTCCTATTATGGTCGGTTCCTTGCCATCCTACTGCTCGGTATTTACTGCCGAAGCAGCCGCAATATTTGAGGCAATTGAAGCTATATTTAATACCAATAATGAACCTTCAATATCCAATATTCGTAGCATGCTATTGCAAAGCAATAACTGTATAAAAATAATGTGGGTGCCTAGCCATATCGGAATTCAGGGCAACGAAATTGCCGATAAAAAAGCTAAACAACCACTTCACTTCTTTGACTATTTCACCGATAAAGATATACGCAGACTTGTTGAAACATATGTACGTAAATGAAATCCAAGTAAGAGAATAGAGTAATCACGATCACCATTACAAAAAATTTAATCCTGCGGGAACAAACCTTTATACCCAGGAAAAGCAACTTGTAAAAATATAAGGACATTTATAAGACTTCGAATGGGACACACAACTGCTACACATGCTCACATCTTAAATGGCGTAAATAAACCAAATTGCGTGTTCTGCGGATCAAATGATGTCACAGTTATACACCTCCTCGATACCTGCCTGGCACTTCAACGAATCAGAGCTAATGTTTTTTCTAACAAAAAACCTTCTTTATATCTAGAACGGACTGATGACAGTAACATAGAAATCAWAGCTAAATATATTTCGCTTTGCAAATTAAATATTTAGTTTAGTTACATACATGCACCCATTTACTTTTGCTTAGAAATTTATTTTTATTATTGTATCTAAATTTACCTTATATAAATCGATCTCAAATGTGAACATAATAGACTAAAATTTTATAACATAAGCTGAAGGCCCTGGCATCTATAAGTGGAACGATTATTTATAATTCTTTCTCTTTTAAATTAATAAAAAAAATAAAATAAAAATAAAAAAAAATAAACACATATAATTAAAACTCTATGATAATATAGTATTATAAAATTTATATAATATCATGTCGGGATGACTGAAGTACTTTAAAAAAATAACCCTGGTCGAGCGAATACCTAGGGTCACTGAAGCACTTTCGCGTAGTACACCTTTCTGTGTTGTCCTATGCTGCGAGTTTTCGAGACAAAAGTTCGGCGAAAGATTTATGGTCCTTTGCGCGTTGGCCACGGTGAATATCGCATTCGATGGAACGATGAGTTGAATGAGATATATAACGACATTAACATAGTTCAGCGAATTAAAAGACAGGGGTTACGCTGGCTAGGTCATGTTGTGCGAATGGACGAAAACACTCCAGATCTGAAAGTATTCGAAGCTCTACCCGCCGGGGTAAGAAGAGAAAGAGGAAGATCTCCACTCCGTTGGAAGGACCAGGTGGAGAAGGTTCTGGATACGCTTGGAATATCCAATCCGCTGTTGTAAACTCGGCTATAATCGCGTAAGCGGTGTCTACGCCAATTAAGAAGAAGAGAAACCTACTTAATCATATCAATTATATTTGCCGCAGATTTACCGAATTTCACATCGAATTTAATTGCGTACCTCTGCTCTACGCTACATTTTCGGCTTGCACCACTGACAGAAACACGTCGCGCGAAGATGTTTGTCCTGATACTCCAGGTGCACGGAGAAAACTAATCCGCCGCTCGATCGTTAGCTATGAAACTGACCGAAACCAGTCAGTGCACATACGCTCCGAAGTTAATGAGCGCGATACTTTACGCTATTTTGATCCCATTGGTGCCCGAAAAAGATATCTCAATTAGGGATGCGCCAAATGGTAAATCAATTAAAGCTTACAAAATGGATGGAAAACCCAAAGTCTTGTAACCTTTCAGGCAGAGTTATTAAGCGTTGGACTATTGTCACGGCTTTGTCTAACCTGAAAAGATATGATGACTGAGTTGAAATTAAAATCGATGGCCATGCCTCTTAGGACCAGAAGAAGTGCGCAAGCTATTGGAGCAGGTAATTCACATTGAACTCTTCGCGATACAAAGCCAAAGGATATGTTACCAGACGACTGTGTACCACATACTTTTATTGATGAGGACGTTCGGAGTGTCATCAACAAAGAAATCTCGTCAAAAGCCATTGTCTCAGTGGAAATAAACATTCTCATGCTTAACTAAAGCACCTAGGCATGAAGGAGGTAAACTACTCAACCAATGTCCTCAACTTGTCGCTGACCAGGACTCTGAATCCCACATGCTTTCAGTTAAGAAACTAACGAACTCCTCTAAAAGCAGTTTCTGCAAGGTTGTCGACTGCTTGAACCAGAGCCGCTTCCTAGGAACATCAGGAAGACTTTCTGTAACTATTCAACGACATTAGACAGTACGCCCACAATCTCCCGCAGTGAATGGCGTACTTGCGTCAAACTGACACCCATTAAATACGAAGAGTTCGAGTTACCGGAAGAATCTAGAGTGACCGTTCTGAGTATTGTAGCAGGTTAAACTACCACTTATCACCAATTAACCCTACTATTCCAAATACTTGTATATGTGCAGTTTACAATGAGTCCCTGCATGACCCTATACACCTTTCTGCATGGCCAACTAACCGTTCAATGACCTCGATGACAAATTATCTGAACGGGAACTAGACAGCCGTCATAACAACAACCACAACCAAGTCATTGGACAGCTTTCCATTCTTTGTGTGACGGGCATACTGAAATCGGGCAGTAATTTTCCAACCATTGCAAAAATTCTATTCTTAATGAGTTTTTGTACTTCGCTAAAAAGTATTCCATCGGCAGTAATTTTCTAACCATCGGAAAAATCTTATATACAATAAGTTTGGGTGCTTCGTTAAAAAGTATGCGATGGTTGGCTATAGTTGCCCTTTGGTATGGGTAAGCAATGTCTTCTGAAAAAGCGTTTTTATTCTAGTCCCTCAATGGCAAAAAACTCTCTCAACATTGTCGCTGATCGGCACAACATGGCGTCGTCCATCGCTACCTTCCTAAGACATCTTCAAGCAACCTCATCGCCTTACACTCTTTTCAGAAAGTAGATTTTTTCCTATCTACCATTTGGAGAGCTTGAAAACTGGTGGAGTCTCGGACTTTGGTCAGCAACAATCGTCCATAACAACATTCAACGGTGAAAGCGAATTATGTGTAAGATGTAACTTGTAAGGCATCTGACGCCTTCATAGCAGGCCAACCGTCCAAGTACCTTGGCACTACTCCATAGAAGAATGTTCGAGCAAACGTGTCTGCCTGCTACAGGCGGGAAAATGCCATGCGGGTGAAAAGCTTGCCTCTGAAAAATAAGCACGCTCGCCGTTTGAGAGGTTCACAGCAAGATGGGTTATTGTTGGGTGCCTTTCCTAGAACGGTGTACCGAGTATTATCCATGCAGCTTCGTTACTACTTACATATTGACGAAACATCTGGACCACCACCTCCACTGCCACCGATGCTTTGTAGCTACGGTGATACTGCCACCTGTTGAATTTTAAGAACAGTTGCTCACTCCACTCGATGAATGATTTGATCCCTCTTGTCAGACTCCGCGTCGGTATCTCTCAGCATCAGCTTTTTGTGAACTCTGTGAAGGACTTGATTTACATTTGCAAATGATAATAAGATACAAAATATTTCAAATTTCAAAATATAATATACCTTGAAATAATAGGCATATATATTAATCTGTAACTTGTGTTCTGCTAACGGCACGGCAAACATATTTGGTGGACATATTTTTTTTTTGTAATTACTTTATGGTTTAGCATTTAAAACGTTTACGAATTATTCATAGTACCATTATTTCTACTTGTAGTGTAGTATAAATATGTATAAAATTAGTAACTGTGTACAAAATTAATTATTTGTATATAGACTGATACCAGGTAAACTTATCATTAGAAAATGATTTGTTGGAAGAATTCTTATTTGATTTTTCTGGTAATTTGGTGATGGAAGTTTTCCAATGTACCGAACCATGTATCGAAGAAGGCATGAAGATTTAAATTCGGTCGAGGATCTTTTAGGAATTTTCCCGGCAAAATTGTTGCATCTTTGAAGTAATATGACAGCCTTAACCCTCTCAAACGCGATGTCCCTTAAAAGGGATTTCAACAATTTCAAAACTATACCACATTTTATTAAACTTATGTTTATGCGAGATATTATTTTAAAGTTAAGTGCTTTATTAGCTTCAGTTTGATGTTAATTAAAATAATTTACTTGCGAAACTCGCAGTGCACGGCTTGATTTCGTAAGGAATATTCATGCTACAAAAATTGTGTGTATAAAGTGTTTCGAAAAGGTTTGATCTTTTCGTTAAATTTGCGTATGGTTTTAATACTGCTCTATTTTAAATTTTATGGAAGATTTAAATTTTAAACGATGCAGCACTGATGAAATTTGTGTACTTATGGCTCAATGTATTATATATGATGAACCACGTGTTCGGATGCACTACGATAGTCGTTGGAATATGCCTCTTTTGCAAATAATATGACGGCTAACCGATTATGCTCCTTGAGAAACCATCTGTATTTAATCGAGATTTCTGCTCACTATAGTGGCCGCAAAGATCGGTTATTAAATTACTGACTGAATTACCACTAGAGGAAAATTTTTGCGATAATGTGCAAATAATCCCATTCAAAGGTAAGTTCATTGCGAAGCAATAAGTCAAATGGAAACCATGTCCTTGGGGAACCAAAGTCTACTTTTTATGTGGAAAAAGTTGCATGCAGTACAATTATATTGTTTACCAAGGGTCCACTACACCTTAAGATGTCAAGCTAGTCAAGATTGTTGGAAGCTGTTCTGCGATTGTAATTGAATTAGTACAGCGTGTCCGAAAAGAAGAAAATTACATAAATTGTATTTTAACAACTTATTCCCTTCCTTTCAATTATTTGAAGTTATTTATGACAAAGGAATATATGTGGATGGCACTGTTTGCTATAATCGCTTGTAAAACCCTTCTTTGCCCGACAATAATTTATTGTCCAAACGAGATTGAAGATCAGCAGTTCAATACATTAGCGATAATGGCAAAGTTGTATTTACTAGATGGTATGATAACAAAGTGGTAAACTTGGTTTCAAACTTTGTGGGAATTGGTGTAGCCGACAAAGCTCGACGCTGGGTAAAGGGCTCACAAGATTATATTGAAATTAATCGTCCAGAAGTGGTTCGACTTAATAACGATCCGCAAATCTCTTTTGTCGCCATCCCTAGGTTCTAACAGTTCAAACTTTCATAATACAGAAAACACTACAAACCCAAGGGAGTGCTTTCGTTCATTCGGACAMCTTGACCTAGCTAGCGTAGCCGCTGTATTTTAATTCGCTGAACTATGTCATTGTCGTCATATATCTCATAAAGCTCACCGTTCCATCGATTGCGATATTCGCCGTAGCCAACGCGCAAAGACAATAAGTCTTTCGCAAAACTTTTCTCTCGAAAGCTCGCAATGTCGACCCATCAGTTGTTGTCATCGTCTTATAGAGTTCGGTTTTTCTTCGTCGAGAGAGGAATTTACTTCTCAATTGCCAAATTAGTCCGAAATAGCACCTGTTGTTATTTCCTGTTATCCACGCTGACATTGTTGACGGTGTTTATGCTGGTTCCCAAATATACGAAACTGTCTACAAATTCAAAGTTATGACTGTCAATAGTGACGTGAGAGCCAAGTCACGAGTGCAACAACTGTTTGTCGGCAAGGAGATATTTCATCTTGCCCTCGTTCACTGCTAGACCATTTGCCTTCCTTCCTTGTCCAGCCTGGATAAAGCAGAACTAAGGGCGCAAGTGCTGAGGCCGATGATATCAATATCATCAGCATATGCCAGCTGTGCGTTCTTATAAAAGATTGTACTTTCTCGATGCTCTGCAGCTCGAATTATTTTCCCCGGCAGCAGATTGAAGAAGTTGCAGGAGAGGAAGTCGTCTTGTCTGAAACGACAGCCGTATTACTTTCGCGGGGACACCAAATTCAAACATCGCGGCATAAAGGCAGCCCCTTTTCATGCTGTCAAAGGCAGCTYTGAAATCGACGAGGAGGTGGGGTGTCTCGATTCTCCTTTTATGGGTCTTTTTCAATATTCGACGTATGGTGAATATACACATAATTTGCCAAGTCTAAAGCCACACTGATAAGGTCCAATCAGTTTGTTGACGGTGGGCTTTAATCTTTCACACAATACCCTCGGTTGAACCTTATATGCGATGTTTAGTCTTGAAACCTTCTGTTGGCCCCCACAATTTTTCGTAGAATTTTCGAGCATTACCCTTGTCGGCCAGATTGTCAAGCTCTCCATACTCATTCATTTGGGCCTCTTTCTTTTTCGGAAAAGCTTCTCGCCATCTTCTTCAACTCATAGTATCTATCTCATCCCGCACGTGTTTTGGCGATCGTAACGTTGGGAGGTGGGCTGTCTGTTTCTCTCCGCTGCGACATGGCACTGCTCGTCGAACCAGCTGTCCTTTTTCTTTTTCCGAAACCAATGATTTTGGTTYCAGCTGCACGTAAGGAGTTTGAAATGCTGTCCCACAGTTCCCTTATACCAAGTTGTCGACGAGTGCCCTCAGAGAGCAGAAGTACAAGTCGAGTAGAAAAGCGTTCTGCTGGCTCTTGGGATTACAGCTTCTCGACATCGAACCTTCCTTGTGCTTGCTGACGTACGTTTTTTGCTGCATAGAAGCGAGTACGAATCTTGGCTGCAACAAGATAGTGACCCGAGTCGATGTTAAGACCTCGGAGCGAACACACGTCTAGAACATTGGATACGCCTCTTTCGTTAATAACAACATGATCGATCTGGTTGGTGGCTTTTCGATACGGAGACAGCCAGGTAGCTTGATGTATCTGGTACTGCGATCGGCCTCGACCCAATTGGGGATGTTTCCTCGTGGAGGCTGAATTTACCGACTTGCGCAAAATATATCTTCTTTGTTCACCCTGGCGTTAAAGTCGCCGAGCATAATTTTGACATCGTGAGGGGGCAGCTCTGGTAGGTGTGCTCCAAGCGCTCAGAGAAGGCATCTTTGGTCACAGCGTCCTTCTCTTCCGTCGGGGGGTAGACGAAATTCAGCAATATGTTGAAGACCTCGCTTTGATACGTATGGTGTTCGTTCATCCACTGGAATGAATGATAGTACTCGTCGACAGAGTCTCTCTCCCACCACGAATCCCACACCAAATTAGCGCTCCTTTATATGGCCACTGTAGTCAATGCCACAAAAGCCTCCCATCGCATTTCTTAGACGGCGGTGATATTTGCCTTCACATTAACAAGGACAGCATCCACCTGACCAATTAAGGGACCCGACATTCCAGGCGCATGCCCTCAAGCGCAGCGCACAACCCTGCGGAGGGGATGTTTCGCCTTCTCCTATTCTTTCCTTGATTCTGTCATTTTCCATGTCAGCGGGCTTTGCTCCTAACAGTATTTCTTTGGGCCTAAAATAGACAATGGACGAAAACTCTACCTAAAAATTGTGGTCGTAACAGTCTATTGGAACATAACCACAAAACTTATATGGCTAATGAGCTCGCCCACTCCGAAGCATCTACAAACAAAGTAGGACCTGAACTCTTCATTCCCAATTGCTAATGGGAAATCACAACCTTAGCAGGATTAAATATGTAACCAATCTAGCAAGGGACAAACTCAGATAAATTTGCCGCATTATACACTGGCCAGTAAGCTCAAACAGCACGTATATAACATTGACCTAGCTTCTTGTGCACATTGCCGGTTCAAGAGCCTGAATCTCAAGAACACCTGCTAATTGACTACAGTCAGTATACGCGGGATAAAGGCCATAGCATCCATGTTTCCAAACAGGGATCATATCGCCTCAATTGTACCTAGCAGTATAACAGAATTATTATGAATTATTAATATATAGTGGTAAAATATCTTTGAACATGCTTACTTATCAGCAAAGTCGAAATAATATACAAACTAAATATCTATTTTTATACATACATACATATAATATTTACATGCAATGCGCATCTAATAATAATAAAGATGCATGGGAACACAAATCATAAATTTACTGATGAGATAACATTAGACACACACATATATTGAATTGTTCCCTTGAAAACAACCCCGCATCAAGTAGCATAAGAACTCGGCCAAATTAAAAAGTCCTGTATTTTCAAAATACAGGCAAATTAAAACAAAAATCATTGTAAGAAGCATATTAACAACATAACAATAATAATAATTGTAAGACTTGCGTATATTCCAACATATTAATAATATTAAAATAATAATTGTAAAACGCGTGTATATTCCCTCATTTTGAGCCGATCACATAGCCATTTTAGCAGAGCTTAAACGCAGTGCTCTAATTGCTATTCAAGAAACATTCAACGGCTATGAGACGAGGCACAGCAAGGTCAACTATTCGACCAAATCAATATACCTCGAACGATTTCTTTGGAGAATACCCAGCAGTCACACAAATACGAAAAGTGTTGCGGAAAAAATTATGGCCATTAACGGTGTTGCACACGTCCAACACTTTTCTAACAGATCCATCAAGTAAAACAAAAATTAAAGAAGTTCAAGTCCAAGCTAAGCACCAAGACTTAGATCGAAAAACTTCCATGTTCATGGGGAAAAGTGATAACATCAGAAGAAAATTGGAAGATCTAAGTATGGAATAAATGATCGACAACGATCGCTTAAATTGTTTAGATTTTTTATTCATTGATATCCAAAATCTAAAAAGCAAATTAGATTTCAATTAAGAAATTGAAAACATATTCGAAAAAATTAATGACAAATATTACGAAGAGCTTCATAAATTAAACAAAAAAACTAAAAAATTACAAAAAGAAGAGCCTAAGACTTCTTATCGTCTTAACTTTGAATTAAAAAAAAATAAATAATAAAAATTCCAAAATTTTATTTGGCGATATTAAACAATGGACCAACTTTTACATCGTCTTCCAAGTTATGGAACATGACAACAAGCACATGCTGAACACAGAAAAAATGCTGCATATTCGTCAATGCTTAAAAGACGAGTAATACAGCACTTACAAATTTCATCAAAAAATTATGAAGCTGAATTGAATCTCCTTAAGTAAAAGTATGACCGTCAGCGATTTCTGTTCACAACGCAGGGGGACAGAATAATGATACCCAAACTTTCTACAACTACGACGAAACCAAAACCAACTAATGCAGTGCAAAAGAGAGAAGACGAAAAACTTTGATTACTCCTTCTATCTGCTGTTGAGGAAGAAACAACAGAAGTAATAGACGAAGGTAAAAAGAAAAATGAAATTGACTAAGAATTCTTTGAAGAATTATATAAATCTACTATTTGTACTTTGGCACTTATATCTTCCAGCAGGCTCATTTTTGGAGAAATGAGGGAAAGTTTCAGGATGAGAACGAAGCTGAAGATATCGACCACATTTTGGAAGATAGTGCTGAATCATATAAGACGGAAGAGGAAGTTCAGTTAATATACAAACCAACACCATTGCCGAAAAAGYGCAAAGGTTTCTTAGTTGAGCCAAATCCCCATCTTACCAAAAAAAAGGAAAACATTTTGCAAACAATGAAAAGGAGCCAAAAAGTACAGCTCGCGAAGCTGCTAAAATACAGAACCAAATTAAGGAAAAACAATACCGCGTCTATACAAGCAAGGAAGATGTAATTAGATCTTCCAAAGTTATCGATACACAAATTGATAAAATATATCCGACCGTGACCTTTGCTCCAAAGGATTTTATAACGATTACTTTGGAGTTAAAAACACAAGGGTAAAATACTGCTAATTCAACACTGAAGTCTGATCTACCTGACAAAGAGCAAAATAGAGACGTCAAAATTAAAGCAGATGACGATGGACGTATGACAGCAGAAGATACAAAACTGAACCCAAAAGCAAAGATGAGGAAAATCGACAAAAAATCTACAACAATCACCGAGGAACGGACTCAGTGCTGAATATTAAGATACCAAAAAATAAAAAAAACGTAAAATCAAAGGCACATAATGAGTTGAAATATTTAATYTGTTTTACAAAATGAAAATGAAAATTAATCTAAATACTAGATAACATATCACATACGAGCCAATATCAGGGAAACATTTTGGATTTAATGGCCAAACGAATGACTTAGAAAAAACGCTTATCAGAGGAGATCGTGTTGCCGCGAAAGTTTTGTATACAGATGAACATCTCTACATCTGTAAATGTTTAATAGCGAAGCTTTACCACAACATGATGTTAACTGCCAGAAGGAAAGTGATTATATAGTTTAATCATGTATATATCCGACTAGCTTTTACCCGTGACTTCGTTCGCATTAGTTTTTTCGTTTTATCGAGGCTGTAAGTCCCCCTGCAACAATGTTCAACTATTGTTATATATTGCGACCGAGGTGTGTTATTTGCAACCGTGTGCCATTACAAAGTCTTGGTGCATCTAAATTCCGCATCAAAAGGACAGAAATGCCTACTTTCAGCCTCAGTTTGTGTGAAGGTACTCCCGACAGTTCTAAAGAATTAAGAAATTCTACAAGGTATAACGTTACCTGTTCAGTATCCATTACAGTGTCTACAGAGAAAAACTTAACAATATCACCTCCCACGCGTGAAAAAATTTGCTCGTTTATCTGTCCCACCATTTCATTCGTCGGCGCTAAAATTGCTCTTTCACATAACCATTCTCTATTACTCATATTAGTTAGCAGTTCGCTATAGACGAAGTTATTTCTTCTTCTTCTTGATTGGCGTAGACACCGCTTACGCGATTATAGCAGAGTTAGCAACAGCGCGCCAGTCGTTTCTTCTTTTCGCTACGTGGCGCCAATGAGATATTCCAAGTGAAGCCAGGTCCTTCTCCACTTGGTCCTTCTAACGAAGTGGAGGTCTTCCTCTTCCTCTGTTTCCCCCGGCGGGTACTGCGTCGAATACTTTCAGAGCTGGAGTGTTTTCGTCCATCCGGACAACATGACCTAGCCAGCGTAGCCGCTGTCTTTTAAT
>NW_017537297.1:32711-38704 GCF_001853355.1 Bactrocera latifrons
TGGTCCTTTACATTCATCAAGCGGCAGGTCTGCCGTGTCGTAAGGAAACAGAGAAAGAGTTAATGTGAAACACCTAACACACGATCACATCGCTCAGCCTACTGATGTKAACGCGACAAATTATATTTTTAAACAGCCCCTTTGTGAGGGCTAATCATTAAGCTTAGTCAGCCGGAATGATTTAGTTGAGATTCAAAACACAACAGGTTTGGTTCATGTATGCTCTGAATCTAAGTCTTTATTGAAAATATAAGGGTATTTATACATTTTGGTTTAACTGACTCTTCCATGACTCCGCCCCGTGTATTTCCAGTCAAAACCCGGAAAAGTATAAAGGCAGCCAATCAAAGTGATTGCTGACCTTGCAGAATGCATTATAATGCGACTATACTGTTTACTCATTAGGTTGCAACACTTGTTATTTTTAGAGTGCATTGACAGTGTTGTTTGCACATATTGATTGCAACATAGAAAATATTATTATTGAATGTATTGCTACATGTGTTCCGCAATTGTCAAATATTGGAACAGCGTGTGGCAATTCGTTTCGTTTGTAATGCGAAACTCTTTTGTGTATGTCGCTTTGCTTATRCATTMTTGTGTGGTCTTTACAAATGTGACTAATTCATGAATTTGCTTATTATAATTTATGAGTGCTTGGTAAGTGGCATTGAGGTAGGRCCACTACACCCTTGCCCTTGAGAAAAATTTATTACGTGAARAGAATGAACGGAATGATTTTTTTTGGTGAAGTCATGGAGTCGCTTTACATTGTTATATTTTTTGTATATGTATATTTTTTTTTGCTTTTGTTTGCATTTTATGTGTTGTGTGTTTACAGAATATGACACTTAATTTTTGAGTGTTGTTATTTTTATAATGTGGGTTTGTTGTTAAAAAAAAAATTTTTTTTTTGTACATCATACCGTAGGTGCACTCTCATATTTGTAGACAGACTAACCATTTTTACGTGCACCCATAACGCTTTTAAACACGCATTTATTTCATCTGCACGGTTGCCTTTAGTGATAACCGGCAAAGTCTGTCTAAAATGGCCCGCTAAATGTACCACCATCCCCCCATGATATTTGGATACTCTTGATGTCTTTCAAAGTCCGATTTCAGCTTCAATTGCTACTTTATGGGACATGGTACACTCATCCCAAACTAATAATTTACATTGCTGCAACATACGTCCACGCTCGCTGTTTTTACTTATATTCCAGACTGGCATTTATTCATGGGCTAAGTGTAACGGCAGTTTAAGCACCGAATCTGCCGTTCGACCACCATTGAGCAGAGTGGCGGCTATTCCGGAAGAGGCAACTGCTACAGCAATTCCTTTATCTTTTCGGATTTGGGCTAAAAKCAAGTTTAAAAGAAAGGTTTTCCCGTGTCTTCAGGAGCATCCAAAAATAACAATACACCTTTTTTGACAACATTGTGAAATACTTACCTTTGTTCTGTGTGCAAACGTGGAACAGATTCTGTTAATTGTTGTTGTAAGAAAGTAGTATCGTAATCTAGTTCCCGTATTAAGTCGCTACTTCCTCGGTTCTCTGTGGTCTGTTCATTCCATAATCTGATAAACCCTTTCCAGAAATTGTTTTAACCTGGTCCTCAATTTTTGTCAGACCCTCATTGTAAATTAAAACACTGTACGTGACATTGGGATTTTGCTCTTGTAAGCTGTGCAATGTGTCATCTGTCATATCATTTTTGTATTTATCCCACAATTGTTGAGGATTTGAAAGACCATATGTCGCTACTAACAAAGCTAGAATAATCTTGTGTGTTGTATTTTTTTAGATCATTGAAAGAGGTAGGTCCGCGCACATGGTGTAAAAGCATGCTTACACAGAAACATTCCATGTTACTAACATGAACTCTACAAACTCGTCCTAAACCATCTTCAGATTTGACGCCAGGTCAATCCTGAACAGAAGTACCTTGAATGCGGCGTTTCCAAGTTTTCCTACTTGCATCCCAAGTATAATACCTCGGCACCTCGCCATAAAGAAGAGTTTTTGCAAACTCATCTCTGACACAAAGATCAAAAAAGCAGTGAGACTGGTTTTTGGTGGCATAGTCATTCGTTCGTGGAAATTGTGTTCATTAAAATAAATGCGTTCACCATTTTCTAAATGCACGGTGGGATGCCTTTCGTGCAACAGAAATCCTAACAGACACCACACAGCTTCGTTGCTGCTGACATACCGACCAGACTGATAAGTTTGTACCTCATCTACGGGATTCACAAAATCAATATTTTTAAAATTGAAAATAACTTAATCACTACCCTTGTTTATATGTTTGCAGATATACGCTCTTAAACGATRCTGCGGGTATCCGTGGTCGTTGTGAACGGTCTCTTTGACTAACTTGCGAGGAAATTTTTGTGTGCATTTTCGGGTCCGCATGGAATCATATTTTTTACAATAATGTTAGGATCCGGTATTTCAGCACGGATTATGTTATCTATTTGATCGGGTCGTAACTTATCTTTTAACCACAATAATATATGGCCATTTGGCAGTCCACCTTTTTGCCATTCGACAGAGTTCATAAAGCAGCGCGCTTCTCCGAACACTCGGCCTTTATTAATCACTTCCATTCGTTTTTTTACTTATAGTTTAAAAACTTCTGCGACTATATCATGTCTATCTATTGCGCTTTACCCCGGCATCAACTCATTGACTATTTCGGGCCAGGCTGGGTTGCAAGTAAAGGTGACGAATAAGTCAGGGCGACCATGTGTACGTACATAAACAAACGCGTCCTGAGTATATTCGTGTAAGTACCGTGGGTTATTTACAAATGAAGACGGTAAAATGACCATGCGACCTGAGTTATTTGGATTTCAATTAGCGTCATTTGCCACAGCGTCTTGAAGATGTTTGTATTTCTCTGCTCTTAGTTTRGTTTGATTTWATGATATGTACCGTAACCCTCGCTTAACGTASATGTCAACGTAAAACTGATTGGCCAGTTGCTTGCATCTTTGTAAAATGTTAAAGTTGTTTTTTCGTATCATCATGTTGTAGGCGTAAAAATCCATGCATGAAACCTTTTTGTTATGCACGGGAAGACCTGTTACAGGATTAATTTGAGGAACTTGAAAGTGGTACYCCYCTTGTCCCTTACTAAATATGATCGGATATTGCAACGCATCATAAAAYTTATGAGTATCAGGCACCCTAGTTAATGTGTCATCTCGGGCTTGTAAAACTATATCACCGTAAGCAAACTGTTCGCCTGTAACCATGGCTGCGACTTCATTTATTAACGGTGCATTATACCGCCTTTCATGTTCCCTCCTTGGTGTGCGATCGGGGTGCATCATAAACCTATAAYCCTCTCCCTGAATTATTTCTTGTGCTGTTTTGAAAGTACTGATAGGCGATTGTGTTTATGCATCATTCTCTGGATTTTTAAAATAGTGTCCCTTTCGATTCCTTGTATATTTTGACACTTGCGATCAGTTTCGTTTTCTTCATCGCCCATGAAATAAAGTTGCAAAATCATTGGTTGTTCATTATTTGCGGGAAGTAAAGAACCAATCCTGTGATACACCTGTGCTTGGATGATAAAAGTAGGTGAAAATCCAGGCATTACGACCTCCTTATCTACACCAAATGACGTCATCTGAAAGCAAGAATTATACTTTCTAATCCTGCTTAAAAACCGGCGCGAATCGTTACTGACGTATAACAGTAAAGATTTAAGAGGTTCCTCTGGCTCGCCAAGTAATGGAGTTTTAACCTTTCCACCAGAACAGCACATACCTGGAGTTTCTTCTTTCCATTTCAGTGCTTCCCAATATCTACATTTTTTATCCATTCTCTCAATGAAAACCAATTGCTAATTAAGAAAGTCGATCAAAGGGTCATACTCAAAAGCTGCACCATTAAATGCCTCCCACGTACTCATCGAAAACGGACGTCTTCTTTCTGCCTGCCGTTCAGCATTTAAAAGACGTCGTCTTTGTGAACCTTCGTCAGTCTCTGGCGCAATCAATTGCGCGTGACGTTCGGCATCTAAAACTCGACGTGCCTGAGTCTGTTCCACTGTCTCAGAAGCTCTTTGAGATGCGTGGCGTTCCAGCATCCAGGGCCTGACGGGCCTTAGTCTACGTAAACGTCTCAGAGGCYCTTTGAGATGCGTGGCGCTCAGCATCTAAAGTCCTACGGGCTTGARTCTGCGCATAKKTCTCAGAGGCCCTTTGACATGAGTGGCGCTCAGCATCTAAGGTAATACGGGCTTGCGTTATAGGTCTCAGTCTGCTCTTCAGATTCTTGGATTTTAGCAACTTTTGCAGATCGAGCTCTGCTAGATCTTAGATTGGATTTACGTTTGCGTGGCATATCGAAAACAATAATTAAAGATTTTTAAAACTACAACGAGAGACAATTTTTTATAAAAACTTCGATAAAGAAAACCTTTTTACTTAAACCTAAATACCTAAATCAGTCAATAACGTATTGAACCTAAACAATTATGCACCTGACAAATCTTTTATACCTAAAACCACATCCTGATGTGAGCTAAATAGCACTTAACCTACACATGAATTGAGGCTTAACGAATGAAARCGATTGCAAAAATAAAGAGTAATACGTACCTGAGTATACCTAGAGATATGAATGATTGGTAAAGAAAATACCTACATCTAACAGCTAACTTAACGACCCACCTAATGTCCACTAATAATAAAAATGTAACTAAGTAATATCTATTACTATCTATCTTCTAACTAAATTTCATCAAAATCTGTTCAGCCGTTTAGGCATGATAGAGTAAAACTCCCAACAAAAAACATAAAAAAATCACTAACTCAATTGAGTTTTCTGCCTACTTCCTACCCCCTAAGTATGATGACGTGATTATTTTGATCGTATATCCGTTGTTAGGTAACCGTCTATTCCCTTACTAAATTTAATAGGCGTGAAAGAGCAAAAGTCCCAACAAAAACGACTAAAAATAACTAACTTAATTTAGTACTGCCAACCCCCGAAGAACGATGGCGTGATTATTTACAGACTATGACCATTTCTAGGTTATCATCTATCACYTTATCAAATTTCATCAAAATCCGGTCAGCCGCTTAGGCGTGAAAGAGTAACAAACAGACAGAGTTACTTTCGCATTTATAATATTACTACTGGTAATTCGACTAATTTTTTCTATACACCATGGAGAATGCATTAACTCAGATTCGCAGAATGTGTCAATCCATGGAAGGCATCGCTTATAACTCTTTAGATGCTGCCATCGATCCTCTGGACGCCACGCTTGTAGCTACTGATGAAATCGCTAGAGGCGAAATAAAGTAAACATTACTAAAAATACGACRTAAAGACACAATGCAGAATTCTATCAAATTAAACATAGACAGCTGCAATTGAAAATCAAATACAAGACACAGTGCAGAATTCTATCAAAAGTAAACATAGCCAGCTGCAATTGAATATACAAATATATTGCACCTTTTATTGCGACTTTCACCGAAAACAAAATTTTTGCCGAAATCAATATTGGATTGCAAAGAGAGTGTACWGCTTTTGATAAATTGAATTTCAAGAAAGTGGCAGGCTACTTTGCCAATTATTTACGGGTATGTGTGGCCCTAAACTCAGGAACGAATTTAAGTATTTAAGCAATTTTCCGTTTTGGCACCGTCACAAGCTAAAAAGTACAAATATTCTTGGCTCTATCAGTTTTATGCAACTTTTCCACAAATTTCTTCTTTTATTGAAGTTAAATAATTATAATTTGCTTTTCATTWCGAATTTTATTTGTAAGTTTACATTAATTATTTTTATTTTGTTTGCCGCGTAATTACTCGTTGTTGCTATTGTGTAAGTAGATGTCCCCTAGGGTGGGTCGATTCCGGACTTTTTCGATTCGGGATTGTTGGGAAAGTTGCCTTAGTGCTTACTGATTCCAATGCAACTTTTTGTTTTGAGATCGGATTGCATCTTCAATCCCAACTC
>NW_017537297.1:39728-40735 GCF_001853355.1 Bactrocera latifrons
AGAGGTATGGAAATTTAGTGAATTTCCCTCTCACACCGTGGCAGACGAGAGAACCGTCAAACTGGTGACAGAGGCTTCTTCTAAAGTTATTGGATTATTATCGACCCACCCTAATGTCCACTTCACTTCACMCGTAAGACACCTACCACTTTCTTTTACCTTTTTTTAATAAAAACGCCCGGCTTCGGTTATACCCAATTTACGCAAAAATTTTTTATATTCATATACTTGTATATATTATGTATGTATTGTATATTATAATGTAAATTCACAATCCCCATTTTTWAAATATTATAATCGGTAAGCACACTAACGGTAATTAGCAACTGTAGCAGGCGACGATCGGAAAAGCGAGGATCAAAAGATAAGCTTCGAATGCAGACCAAAACTGCGACGCTGACCTTTTTTGTTGAGTACCCAGTGTGGTRTGTGTTTGCATGTGTGGATGTGAGGTGCTCYCGAGTGGGGGTGGTGTTAATGTGTCGGTCCTGTGGTATGTGGGTTTTGTTTGTGTGGTGTATAGGAGTTTTGAGGTAGTGGCATTAATTTGTTAGTATCATACACAAATTATTTATGATTGATTTCCCCTTTTTCTGTTTATTTCGTCTGATTTTTATTCATAACTATATTGAGTGCTATTTACGTAAAAGTGTTCAAGGTGTACGGACTTCATTTTTAATTCGTTCCGAGTATTCTGATTTTTCAATAAGTAATCAAACGATACCAAATTTCGTGAATATATCTTTAGCCTTTAGTATGGTTCTGTCATGGAAGGAGTTACTCGATCGTTGCGTACTTGTGTTGATTTAAATAAATTCTTGTTTACGAATGGTGTACTTGGAGAATGCCATTAAGTTTCGACGGGACGAATGTTTTGAAGATGATGTCGTTATTTTTATACTCTCGCAACAAAGTTGCTAAAGAGAGTATTATAGTTTTGTTCACATAACGGTTGTTTGTACGTCCTAAAACTAAAAGAGTCAGATATAGGGTTATATATACCAAAG
>NW_017537297.1:41830-52967 GCF_001853355.1 Bactrocera latifrons
TGAACGATGCCACCTTTCTATCAATCCATTCGTTTGTGGATGATACGGTGATGTACGTTCACGCTGAGTACCTAATGTTAGTAACATCTCTTGAAACATTTTGGATTCGAATTGGGTTCCTTGGTCTGTTATTATCTTCGGAGGTGAGCCGTATCGTCCAACCCACTCGTTCAAGAAAGCTCTACATACTGTTTCTGCTTGAATGTCAACAAGAGGTATCGCTTCGGGCCATCTCGAAAAGCGATCGATGAGTGTGAGACAATATTTGAATCCATTATTAAGAGGTAATGGTCCAATTATATCGACATGAGCAATGTGGAAGCGTTGGTCTGGCATTTCTAAACGTTGTAATGGAGGCTTGATGTGGCGTAAAACTTTGCTGCGACTGCAACGGATGCAGGCAGGAACAAATGCTTTGCAGCCTTTCGCATATTTAGCCAAACAAAATGTTGAGAAATCATCTTTAGAGTTGCGTTGGCTCCAACGTGAGCGAGGTCTTGAACATTGTGTAAAATCTACTTACAAATCGTTTGTGGTACGATGGGTCGAACTTGGCTGATTACGACATCGCAAAGTAATGTAGCGTTGCTATCTTCTACTCTGAAATGTTTAAGATGTAAGGAGTGTTTAATCCTACCATTGACAAGTGATTGAATGGTTAAGTCAGGCTTTTGTTCGTTGGACATATCAGTGTAGTTGATTGATGTTATAGTGTTGATACGCGACAATATATCTGCGGTTTGGTTTTTTGAACCCGGAATGTGTGAACCTTTGTCGTTGCCCTTATGAAAACAATAAATTAATGGCTTATGATCCGTATAAATACATGTTTGATTGCCTTCGATTAGGAATTGAAAATGTTTTATATCGAGATCGATTGCAAGATGTTCTCTATTGTAAACTGAGTTATGCTTTTCTGTTTCGGTTATTCGACGTAAAAAATATCCAAGGGGTTCCGGTTCGTTATTTACTAATTAGTGAAGTACAGCTCCTACTGCGACGTCGGATGCGTCTGTGAATAAACGGAGTTGAGCACCAACATGAGGATATGCTAAAGTTGCTCCATCGGCCATATTTTGTTTATAATCTTCAAAAGCGTTGATTGCTTCATCTGTCCAGTCGATACGAGTTTTATTGTTGCGTTTGTTTCCACTGATAAGTTTTTGGAGAACGGCTTGACGTTTTGCGGCGTTAGGTAAAAATTTGCGATAGAAATTGATAGATGCTAGGAAACTTTTTAATTCGTTGGCTACTGTAGGTTGTTTAACTTTCAAAATAGGCTCAACTTTTTCTGGTAGCGGGCGAATACCTTTATGCGTAATGATGTGACCTAAGAATTTTATTTCTTTTTTAATAAACTCACATTTCGACGGATTAACTGTTAGACCAGTTGCGCGGAGTCGTTGGAATATCAATATATGTTTCGCATGTTCCTCCATGTTTGCTGCAGCTATGCATATCTCATAAAAATAAGGAAAGGTGAAGTCAAGTCCTCGTAAGGCTTCATGCATGAGCGTTGAAAAATTTTGTGCTGCATTTTGTAGACCAAACGTTATATGAGTAAACTCATATAGACCGAATGGTGTTATTATGGCTGTTTTCTTTATGTCTTCCGGTCGAACAGGTATTTGATGGAATGCTCTTTGTAGATCGATCTGGCCAAAAATTGTTTTTCCTCGTAGGATTGTTAAGCAGTCGTGAATAAACGGAATAGGATAACGGTCTGGAACGGTGATTTTTTTGAGCGCACGGTAATCTGCACATGGTCGCCAATTGCCTTCTGCTTTGCGGACCATGTGAAGCGGACTAGCCCAATTTCTTTTCGAAGGGCGACACACGCCTATTTGCATCAGATATTCGAATTCAGTACGCGCGGTTTCAAGTGTTTTGTGGTCGAGCTTTCGAGCACGAGCTGTAACGGGTTGACCTTGAGKTTCAATTACGTGGCATACCTCAGTCTTTACTGGTTTTCGATCAAGATTCATTTCTGTGCGGTCCTTAAATTCCTTGAGCACCTTTGCGAATGGACACTGCACGCCGAAAGCTTTTATCTGTATATTCAACTCTTTGTGAATGGTGCATGGCGCATTTGTCTTGTTGTCGATTAATTTGTTGCGTTTAGATCGATGATCAAGTCGTAGTGACGAACAAAATCACTGCCAATAATTGATGTGTTAACATCTGCAACCATGAAGTTCCACATGAATTTACGACGAAGACCAAGATCCACGTGTTGGCGTACTAAACCGTAAGTTTTTATTGGAGTACCATTGGCTGCGTATAACGTGACGTTTGTTGGGCGAAGAGAATTAAAATTGTTTTTGTTTGGAAGAACACTATAGTCGGCACCAGTGTCTATGACATGTTTTACGTTTGGTGACTGGTCCTTGATGAAAAGTTGATTTACTGCTGCGTTGGGGTGATTTGCATCAGCATCGCTGACTGAAACTTCTAGTCATCCATGCTGGGTGTTGGTACTTTGTCGACGTAGACATGGACTACGGCATCGTATAGCGTGAGGAAGATCTTCTCTTGAGAAATCGTGTCTTATTGAATCTGAGCTGATGACTCTTGGTTAACGTTTCCATAATAGCGTCAGCAACCGGAATTTGAACATCTATCGTACCTTTGCGTGCTCTTATTAATTCCGGTAAGCGTTGGATCCACATGGCTCGAAGAGTTTCTTCCGAAAATGAATTTCCTGCAACTCGTCTCATGGCATTAAATAGTTGACTCGGGCGGTGATCACCTAGTACCATCTCCTACAATAATCGCTGAATTTTGTGGTGATAACTTTCATCAAAATATTTGTGAAGTTCAGTCTTGAGAAACTTATACATGCCAATGCCTGAGTTGGCAATACGTTGTGTATTTTCAGCGTTTTTACTGATTTGGCTAATGGTTGGTAGCGTAAGAGGATCCAACGTAGCCATCACATGGTAGTAACCTTGAGCGCTCATGAGCGCTGTTCATGTTGCATGCCTTAAACCAATAGTCCACCGATGTGAACCATGCATCCATATCGTTTGGTGTTATGCGAGGCATCGAAATACGTGCATGTGCCTCAGGTGCAGTATACCGTTGAAGCGTTGCAAACTGTACACATTGATGATCCGGAAACGGGATCGCATCATTTGTTCGTTGTTGTGAAAACGGTACTATATTCGGCCTCTGTCTGCGCTGGCTTCGTGTGACGCGCAGCTTCACTCGCTGCCTCTAAATGTATGACCGTATGTCTTTGATTTTCAGGTTGAATGTCATTGGCGCTCCAACTGCTTCCATTGTGTATAAATGCTTCTGGGCCTACTGGAATTCCATGCAAGATATCGTTTCGCTTTCAACAGGTTGAAGATGTTCGTCCATTTTGAGTAAGCATGGGGTTTAGAAAAAATTATTCAAAAATTTAATCTTCTGACACCAATTTGGTGGTGATGCGGTACTAAGCGAGTCGTTGTTAACACTTCGATGGTCGTTGACGAACTATATTTCAATTTAGTGCTTTTGATCTAACATTCTTAAAAAGTTTTAGGATAAATGACATAAAATGGCAAATTAAGAAGTATGGTACGAATAACTATTATGTACAGTACAAATAAAAATTCGCAGTAATTATTATAATTAGTGCAGAGTGGTGATCTCCACATATATAATTGGAATTTTGTTTTTGTTTACTACATTTCATAAAGCCATAAAAAAACGGTTGTCAAAAAAGTCTTGCGGTATTTGTGCGGTATTTTTATTTAATTTTCGGTTTTTCATAAAATTTTTTTTGATGACTCATGTCCAGCTCTTGGCAGATGCTACGGCTGCTACTAGTCGGTCTGTTTCGACCAATTCAGCGATTTTATCACAATTTTCGACGACAGGCCTTCCGGAGCGTGGCGCATCTTCGACCATCTCTATATCAGAACGAAAACATTGAAAGCATCGTTGTGCGGTGKAAATGGAAACTGCATCGGGTCCATAAACTGCACAAATTTTATTGGCGGCTTGAAATGCATTTTTGCCTTTCTCGTAGTAGGAATGTAAAATATGCCGAATTTTCTCTTTATTTTGCTCTATGTTTGCGACGCTATAACTCAGGAACGACTTAAAAGAAACGACAATCAATCAAACACGCGTCATCAAGGACCAGTTAGCGCTTGAAATGAGCTTTACAAAAAGGTATGGCATAACCCGATGCGACGAAAAAAACTAGAACTACGCGCTCTCAGCGCCAACTAGCGAAAATATTTTGTGTTTTTGATACTTTAAATTCAAGTTCATGTATTGCACATATAACTCTTTTACGAAGATATGCTATATACTTTATCGTGTCTCTGACGCTTCTTTCTGGGTGTTACAAACTACGTGACAATCTTAATACACCCTGCTCAGGGTATAAAAATAATCAAATAAAAATCACTCTTCACCCATTAATTGTAATAATAAACATAAACAAATAGTGCACGCAATAAATAGATGAAAACAAAAAACAATAATGAGTGCTTCAGGCCTCACCAGCAAGGCCGTAGGCATTCCTTAAATGCCTAATTTAGCTTTGTCCAGCCAACCAAAAAAACGCATTTCAACAAAAAAACAAAAAATGTTACGACGATGATGAATCATCGCAGCGGATGTCAGCAGATGCAGCAGTAAATAGCAATCAAAGACAGCGAAGGAAAACAAAATGCAAGTTGAGAATGTAGCAAATAAAAAAAGACCATAAGTTCAGACTGGTATTGATAGCTACACTAATGTAAAAAGGAAATCGAGTCTTATTAATTCAACAGTCAATACCAAAAAAGTTCTACCTAGCACGCCAAATGGTAAAAAAACAGAAATTCTTSATGGCAACGGATTTGCCTTACTGAGCAAAGACTCTAGCAACGATGCAAAAGGTACCACCACAGTCGTGAATGCCAAACTCCTATTTGCGTGAGGGTAGCTCAAATGCGCTTGTTTCCAAGATAAGAAATATAATAGTCACATACAATTTTCATATTGTGCCCTTGAAACAAGTTAACATAGATGAAACAAAAATTTAAATATACACTGAAAAAAGTTTCATGGATGTTGTAAAATTCTTATTAGATTATAACATGAATTACTACTCTTACCAACTGTTGATCGCTAAAGTCCTATTTGATGTTATAAAAGGATAGAGTCTTCGTTAGACTCCAAAGACATTAAAGAAGAATTAGCCGAATTTGGTCCTAGTACTAAATCAACAGTAAATATTTTTAACAGAAATAAAGTCCCACAACCAATATTTAAAATAGAATTTTTGCCAAATTGTAGCCGACTTAAGAAAAACACATCCCATTACAACCTAAAATTTCTGCTCCATCGCTGAATATCAGTTGAGGAACTACATAAAAAAAATGCTTCAGTACAATGCACAAACTGCCAAGAGTATGGACATACTACACCCTACGCAATATCTGCGAATTAACTTCCCTTCCTGGGAAATATTAAAAAAAGTAGAAATGAAACAACGTGTTGGTTTAAGTCGGTACTCCGGTGCTCGCTGGTCACCTTCTGAATATCTTCTGAGTACCTTCTGATCTTTATTAGTCAATTCACTTATATATACAATTATTTATATTCTTACAATTATATAGTAACGGCTTATTACTAAAGATGCTTTGGCATTACATTAAGTGATGAAATTCCAGAGCATTGAATTTCCAATTATTCTCATTATCAAAACAAATAATGGAATACTGAATTATGCTTACTTGCGAAAACAAATGAAGTATTAATTTCTTATTAATTAAAGTATTCTGCTGACCATACAGTAATACTGTGGGATGACACAATTTGTTTACATTTGTCGTAAAGTGTCTGTGTGGCTGCTGCCGTTAACTCCGCCCTCTCTAAGATGAATCGTCCCCGATTCAATATCATTTTCTGATATATTGCAAATTTTTTCTAAAAGAGCGTTATATGACAATGTTGGGAATTTTAATTCTTTGTTTTGCTTATTGGTTTTGTATGATTTTTTAAAAATCTTATAGATAATGTATACTATTATTAATAGTACAAGTATTACAATCACGTACCAGAAAAGTGAATGCTTTTTAAATTCTTTGATTCGTTCACTCGAAATATTTATGTTTTCAAATTTAAACTCTTTATTCTTTGTTTCAATATATTCTACAATTTCAAAGTTATTAATATGATTATTTTTTAAATATTTCCAAATTTTAAAATCAATAGTTTCATAAATTATGTTATCAATGTTAGAATAGTTTTCAAGTGTTACAAGGTAAACTCCATTTATAGCAGAGTCATCTACAGTATGATTTCTAGAGACTAATATTGCTCCTTCTTTAATTATATCTACATCTTCATGTTTTCTTTAATTTTTTTACATTTTCCTTTTTTATTGGACAAATTATCTGATAGGCAAGTATTTTTATTATTAATTTTACAATAAGTATTTATCATTTCTTTTTTGCAGTTTTTTATATTTATATATTCTTTTTTGCATTTCGCAATTTCATTGCCAATTATTAATTTACCATCTTTTTGTGTAATTGCTCTTACTTCATAATATTTGCAATCATATATAATCTTTGAGTGTTTAATATATATAACTATTACATCTTTATTTTGTACTATTTTAAAATTTGAAATATCTATTAAATCAGTTATTGTCAATCGTTCATATATTAGCAATTAATGTTAGAATAATTAGGGATATCATCCACTAAAAATATATATAATCAAGATTTAATGTTATCTTTATGTACCATTCTATTTCTGTAGTTAATTCTAACTTTATTCCCTAAGTCCTCTTTTACTCCCTGTTCCTTGTATCTAGGATTTAGTTTATTTCTCTCTCCTGTAACCTTTTCATATATAACATCTCCGCATAAATATGTTTCATTAATTCCATTTTATTATGTCTTTCTAGCATCTTAATTTGTGCTGATAAAAGTTTGTCTGGTAAAATATCATGAGAGACTTTATGATAAAGTACTTCAAATGGTTTCTCATTAGTTACCGAATGTATAGTTTTATTATATTGTTGGACAGCTCTAAATATTGATTCTGAAAAGCTTATTAAATTATACTCTTGTTTAATACATCGCGAAATTTCAATTATTGTTGAATGTACCCTCTCAATTTGACCATTCGTTTTACTATGATTTGGGTTACAAAAAAAATTTCTATTTGAAGTCTCTGCATCAAGGACTTAAATTGTACCGTAATGAATCCTGGCTCATTATCAATTGTTAACTTCTTTATATTAGGGAAACTTTGTAATATTTCTAACACTTTGTCTTCTAAATTAATCTTATCTTCGATTTGCTTAATAACCATTTGGAATAGCTATCTATACACATAATGAATTTTAAAGATTGCGCATAGAATATATCCATGTGTATCTGTACTCCTTCCTCTGTAGGTATTGGGACCTCTCTAATTGGTATTTTTATAGAATGTCAATCATATTTGTTTTTATCAATTATGTCGCAATTCCTTACACATTCTTTGAATTGTTTTCTCATTTCCGGCCAATAATATTTTTCCAAATTTGATCCAAATTTTCTTGGTAACTTCTATGTTTGTTATATCAATTGCAAAATTTTTCGTATGAATTTGTTAGTAAATATTTCTCTTATTTTCGCTTGTATTTCGTATAGATCCTCTATTGAGCAATGTATTGCCGTAACTATATTTCATATTCAATTAAATGTCTTATTTTTCCGAATTCTTGAATTTGCTCATGTATTGTAAATCTATTTTTGCTTAGTAAAATTTGTTGTTTCAATTGCTTTAATGGTTTTTTCGTCTCGGGTATTTGAGTATGATCACTACTTTCGGCTGAATGTTGGGTTACTGTGGTTAACGATTCGTCGGATAAATTATTAAGAAATTGTCGTGATAGAGCATCTGCTATCACATTCGTTTTACCTGTTTTATATATAATTTTTTCTCCATATTCTCCAATTAAAGCACGCCATCTTTTCATTTTGGCATTTGGATTTCTAGGTGAAACTGCAAATGTTAGTGGTTGGTGATCGGTATGAATATCCAAACTGAAACTCCGTATAAATAATTTCTTAGATTTATTAATGCCCATACGATAGCGTATAGCTCTTTTGCATTAGTCGCGTAATTTTTTTCTGTTGAATTTAATGTTTTAGATATAAATGTAATAGGTTTGCCCCCCTTGGCTTAAGACTCCACCAATAGCTTCATTTGATGCGTCTGTTGTTAATATAAATGTTTCGTTAAAATTTGGTTGCATTAATTCAACTGGATCTACTAATATAGACTTCAATTTCTCAACTGCCAAAAGTCCTTCTTGTTCCAGTCTAATTTTAATTTTTTAGGCATATGTTGTAAAACTCTTCCGTTTTCACCTGATAAATGTATTGTTAATGGTTTTGCTTGTTTAGCATAATTTTTAATAAACTTCCAGTAATATCCAATCATTCCTAAGAAACTTCGTAACCGTCGTAGAGTTGTTGGAACCGGAAAATTTAAAATTGTTTAAACTTTTTTTGGATCTGTCTTTATAACATTATTTGCAACAATATATCCCAAAAATTCTACTTCTTCTTGGTAGAATTTAGATTTTTGTAATGAAATTTTCATAATTGCGTTTTTTAGTACTTTTATTATTATACTTAAATGTTTTTTATGTTCCTCGAAGCTTTTTGAAAATACGATTATATCGTCAATATAAACGTGACAAAATTACAATATATTTTTTATTTAATTTGCCGGTATTATCATCGGCTGGCGTTGTAGAGTCTTCCTGCTCCACAGTATTTATTTTTTTATATTTGCCGGTACTTCCGTCGGCTGGCGCTTTAGAAGTCTTTGCTTCCAAAGTAATTTCGTCCTCCTCGATCTTTAATTTATCCTTACTTATTTAATGCTCATACTCGCATCCTAAGCTAAATATATCCTCCTCTTTTTCATTATTTATTATTAACTTATTTTTCTAAGTTAATCACCGCATTAATGTCCTTCAAAAATTTGTATCCCATCAAAAGATCTGCTTCCAAATTATTGACCTCGTAGAATATTTGTTTTTTACCGAATAAAGGAATAATGTGATAATAGCGTATTATCGAAAATCCATTAATTGTTTTTACTCTCTTTTGTATGTCTAATATATTTTTATTTTTGCATATTCCTGCACATTCTGTTGTGTACTTCCATGTGGCCTTTTTTATACTCTCGAAACAAAGTTGCTAAAGAGAGTATTATAGTTTTGTTCACATAACGGTTGTTTGTAAGTCCTAAAACTAAAAGAGWCAGATATAGGGTTATATATASCAAAGTGATCAGGGTGACGAGTAGAGTTGAAATCCGGATGTCTGTCTGTCCGTTCGTCCGTCTGTCCGTCTGTCCGTCCGTCCGTGCAAACTGTAATTGCTGTCTCTTATACACATCTAGATGTGTATAAGAGACAGGCCCCGCCCCCTACTAAATTTTTTGTACATATCTCGAAAACTACTACAGCTATGTCAACCAAACTGTATAGAGTCCTTTCTGTTAGGCATTTCCATATACAGTTCAAAAATGGAAGAAGTCGGACAATAACCACGCCCACCTGCCATACAAAGATTATGTTGAAAATCACTAAAAGTGCGTTAATCGACTAACATAAAACGTCAGAAACACTAAATTTTACGGAAGAAATGTCAGAAGGAAGCTGCATCCAGGTTTTTTTTTAAAATTGAAAATGGGCGTGGCGTCGCCCACTTATGGACCAAAAACCATATCTCAGGAAGTACTCAACCGATTTCAATGAAATTCGGTACATAATATTTTCTTAACACCCTGATGACACGTACCAAATATGGGTGAAATCGGTTCACAACCACGCCTGAAATCTCGATTATCACTTTATCATGCGAGAGTATAAAATGTTCGGTGACACCCGAACTTAGCCCTTCCTTACTTGTTCTAAATTGTTTTGGTTAAAGGTTGTTGGCTTTTGCAACATACGGTTGCGTGTATGGATGCATGAATCGACATCCATTGGTGTAGGTCGTGGTTGGTTATTTTGATAACCCATTATTTGGTTGTAATTCCTTGTGGCTGGACTTGTTGGAACCGTAAATTATATTGAAATTACCGTTATTGAATCTGTTGTTATTAAAAGCATGTTCCCTGTTATTGTTGTTAGGATTTGAAAAGTTTTGATTTTTCCCAAATTGTAATGCGAAGGTCGCTCGCATATTGTTAGATTCTAATTTTTGTGCTTTTGCCAAAACATTTGGTAAATCGCTTGGCGATAGTGAAAATAAAATGTTTGCTAAGTTTCCGTTCAGCCCCCTTATGAATGTGTGTAAGGCATTTCGCCTATTTTTGGCATTAAATTCTTTAGTTATGGCACTATCTGATCCGTAAATCATTATGGTTTTGTTTATTAACCTTATTATAGTATTCAATTATGGAGTAATTGCCTTGACGCAGAATACTCATTTCTTGCTCAATTATGTGAGCTGGTCGCTTATTGGCGTAAGCGAAATCTAATCGTGCTAAAATAGCATCAAATTTAAAACTGTTCCGTGGTTGGACAAAATGTAATTATCATCGTGAGTAATTTTATTTGTTAATATGGTCAATGCAGCAAAATACCTACGGCTGCCTCTTACGTATAAACTCATTGCATTGTTAGCCGATTCCCTCCAGCTAACATATTTGTTCTGTTTTCCCTCAAATTCTGGWAAAGACTTTACTACTTMTAGGGATTCGTCACAGCGAATCTCTGAATTTATTACTTCAGGTTTATAATCAGTTATTGTTGTAGACTTTGTTAAGTCTTCTATTTGCCAGCGCATTTCAGATATTTCTAATCTAAGAGATGCGTTCGTTGTGGCAATTAGTCTTGGGACTAAGGTCTCATTTTCGCTACTTAAAGCCATTTCTGATTAACTAAATTTTCCTTTTCTTTTTGATCATCCTATTGAATTCTACAAAACCTTAAATATTTCTTACTATTCTGTCTATTGCGTTATAGTCCTAGTCAGTTGGTAAAGTATCCGTCACTTTGTTTTTTTTTTTTTTATAATTATTGTTTTTTGATTCTTTCTAGTTAAGGAGACTCTTTTATTCTGGAGGGTCTGGAGTTCAGATTCGCCGAATTGAGTTTTTGTTATAAGGGGGGAGGGTCTCTCTTGCG
>NW_017537297.1:53212-58371 GCF_001853355.1 Bactrocera latifrons
TCACTCTTTCTGTTTTACTGCTTTTGGTGCGGAATTTTCACTGTCATTTGTTTTAGTTTTTTTTTTTTTTTGTGTTTTAACTGTATTCCTTATTTTTGGGATACTTGTTTTTTAAAATATTTTTTTAATGCGTTATTCGCATTTGTACTACCTCTCGCACGAGGTTTATGTACGTTTACAGGTTCTGGTACTGGTGTTCACTAATCGCGACCGTTCCGGCACGAGGGATACATTTCTCTCCCTTTATACGTTTAACACGAGCCTTTAACGTTGGGCACCAATTAACTTCCCTTCGTGGGAAGTATTAAAAAAAATGTTTTTCCGCTACGCGCGGTAGAAATGAACCAACTTGTTGGTTTGAGTCGCCTTCTGAATATCTTCTGAGTACCTTCTGATCTTTATTAGTCAATTCACTTATATATACAATTATTTATATTCTTACAACTCTATATGTAACGGCTTATTACTAAAGATGCTTTGGCATTACATTAAGTGATGAAATGCCAGAGCATTGAATTTAAAATTATTATCGTTATCAAAAAAAATAAGGGAATATTGAATTAATTAAAGTATTCTGCTGACCAAGTAGTAATACTGTGGGAAGACAAAATTTGTTTACATTTGTAGTAAAGTGTCTGTGTGGCTGCTGCCGTTAACTTGCGTGGTGTGTGGTGATTTACATCTCACATCAAATGTACTCTTAAAAAAGACGTTTTACAGGGTTGCCATATATATAAAGACTTAAAACTGTCTTTCGGAGTTCAATCACGTCGCTCCTCTTAATGAAAATATTGAAATCCCGTTCCATATTTAAAAATGAGTAAATCTTAAAGACAATGCTACACAAGAGAGCTATACAAACGTGGTGAAAGTCAATACTGCGCAAATTCAATTGCCTCAAAACGAACAAAATGGAATCGTTGAAACTAAGATTTTCAACCTTACACAATGTATGACACCAATTCTGTCCACAATTCAAAATAAGATTCAAGATATAATCAAAGCACAGAACCATATGTTGCAAACCTTGTTAAGCAAAAAATAAGTTTGTTTATGGAATGCTAACGGTGTTAACCAACATAAATTGGAACTTACTATATTGTATAAGTGGAAAAAATATTGATGATATGCTATTATCAGAAACTCATCTTACGAACAAAAACAATTTCTCTATATCAGGTTTTAAACTATATGTTACCACCCAGATGGAAAGGTACATGGTGGAAGTGTGTTGGTTACAAAATAATAAAATCACCACGCCTTAGAATTTCATGCTACATCAATATCTATAACAAAATCGCTGCGGGGACTTTAATCTGACAGCCATATACTGAACACATCGATACAATTTTAGACATCCAATTTTAAGACTTTTTTGGAACGTTGGGTCATAGATTTATGGCAGTTGAAGTTGACAATGCAAAACACACGTATTCGGGCTCATGATTAATTAATTCCAAAGGACGACAGCTGCATTTTCATCATCTTCTTTACTGGAATAGACACCACTTACGCGATTATAGCCGAGTTAACAACAATGCACCATGCGGATATTTCAAGCGAAGCCAGGTCCTTGTCCACTTGGTCCTTCCAGCGGAGTGGAGGTCTTCCTCAACGGACCAGAAATCTTTCGCAGAACTTTTATCTCGAAAACACACAACGTCGACTCATCAGTTGTTGTCATCGTTCAAGCCTCTGCACCATATAGCAGGACGGGAATTATGAGTGACTTATAGAGTTTGGTTTTTGTTCGTCGAGAGAGGACTTAACTTTTCAATTGCCTACCTAGTCAACAATGTCAACCTGGAAATCTAACGCAGGATAACTGATGCAAGCAGGTCGGACTGAATAGGCAATTGAGAAGTAAAGTCCTCTCTCGACGAACAAAAACCAAACTCTATAAGTCACTCGTAATTCCCATCATGCTGTATGGTGCAGATACTTGGACGATGACAACAACGGATGAGTCGACGTTGCGAGTTTTCGAGAGAAAAATTCTGCTAATGAATTATGGTCCTTTGTTTAATTTATATAATATTTAAAACTTTGTGGTGAAATTATCTGAATGAAATGATACGTTGAGATAAGTATCACTTTTATATTGGTCTATTAAGGCAATTGAAATTTACTTTAATTGTGTGTTGGCTATTTTTAATTTATACCGCCGCTACATTTTAAATAGTGCAATTGTTAGTGTTAATTTATATTGCTTACTTAAATTTCTTTCCTTTTTTCATTCGTTTCCATCTTTGCCCACGGCTGTTTGCGAGTTTCTTACTTTTCGGGTGTTAGAGTACATCTCAAACTGCACATCTACAGTGGTGGCTCTACATTGGTTGTTATCTTTGAGAATTAATAATTTTTATTGCATTTATTTGTTATAAATATTTTTGTCATTGTTCTTTTTCTAGTTATTATTTAACCTTTTTTATATTTTTATATATAATATATATATAATTTTCCGAACTGCTCTGTGAAAGGCGAGTCAGAACTCTTTGTTTACTGCTGGCTTTGTGACGGGTTTGCCCATCTTAAATGTGCTGGACTGACAGGTAGGATATTGAATTCTTTTCTTGACAGTAAGGGCTTGCCCTGGTCTTGCTTAAAATGCATACCAACAGAAATTGAATTGTTTAAAGCTACCGCGGAAAAAGGCAATTTTTATCTCAAGACTTGATGTGGATAACACAGTCGATGATATAAAAACTTATATCTCGTCGAAATTAAAAACGGTAGATACAGACATCCGTAAATTTAATTTCAAACATAACACKGATTTTCGTCGTTTAAGATGGACGTATCCGCTGACAATTTTCAATTGATACTTGCCAACTTTATCTGGTTATCTGGGGTCTTTGTGTGCGAATTCGAGCACAAACGTGATAAGCCCCCTGTAGTTATCACTAAAATGCCAAGAAATCCCGTGGCTACAAAAAACTAACTAACAATAATTTGCTGATTATTTATTATCAAAATGTTAGAGGTTTTAATACAAAATTTACTGATTTATATTTAAATAGCATTAATTGTAATTTTAAAATCATTGATTTGAGAGATACTTGGCTAAAGCCCCACATTTTTGATAATAAAATAGTCAATAGCGAATTCGAAACATTTAGAAATGACAGGCTGAACAGAAAAGGAGGTGGTCTCTTGTTTGCTGTTCATTTTTAGAATTTCATTGCATTCGTATTTTCACTAATAGTGGCCATATCTACTTAAGCTTATCTTATATACCGTCTCACTCGGACATATCTGTATATATGCAGCATGCTTCATTAATAAATAATGTTTTCTCAATGGCTAATAATACTGATTCCATGATTGTTTTGGGCGATTTCCATTTACCGTGTGTTTCATGGAAATCTATTGATGATTACACCATTCCTATTAGTACTCGCTTATGTTTTAACCAGTTCTTAGATGAAATATCGGAGTTGGGTCTTAACCAAATTAATTTAATTTCGAACGAGTTTGGTAAGTTCTTAGATCTAGTGTAAGTTGATAACGCTTAAATGTTCTCTGTTGTCCGATGTGATCCTTTGGATTTGATCGGCCAGAGGACTCGTATCATTCTGCTTTGGAAGTTAACATCGAAATGATAGCAAACTTTGTTCATAATAATATACAAGACCTTTGTTTTCGGTTCAACTTTACGAAAGCTAAGTTTAAGAAGATAAATTACGAATTTTCTAAAGTAACTTGACCTGATTACAGTGGCAATATTGAATTTAGTGCTTCCCACTTTAATGAACCTATTTTAAACTTATATGAAAAATATGTTCCGAAATGTGTTGTTACTCTAAAAATTAGTTCTAATTTATGGTTTCGAAAGAATTATGTCAATTAAAAAATATCAAATCTCGTACTTTTAAACTTAAAAAAAACTGCTGACTATCCAAAATATTCTAAATTGCGTCGACAATTTGCTGGACTTAACAAAATATGTTACAATAATAATATAAATAAAGTAAAAAATAGTATTATTCGTAATTCAAAATTGTTCTATGCTTTCTTCCACTCGAAAAGAAGGATTCCTAACTTTCCGTTGGCTAAGAGCTGTCTAGTGACAATCACACCATCTCTAATATGTTCGCGGACTTCTTTAAGTCCAATTACTCTCCAAAATCTCCACAAAATGTTCCGTATCAGCACAAGTTATGTCCGATTTCTGTCATTAATGCACCTACCATTTCCGAAGTCTTACATCAGTTAAATATGTTAGAACAATCATTTAATTATGGCCCAGATATGACTCCCTCATGCTTTCTTAAGAAGTGTACCAAATATACCGGCTCCTAACAAAACTATTTAATTCATCCCTTATGCAAGGCTTATTTCCATCCATATAGAAAAAGTCATTTATAATTCCTTTACATAAGAGTGAATTTAGGTCGTCTATTGGAAACTATAGGATAATAGCAAATTTGTTTGCAATACCTAAACCTTTTGAAACAATTATAACAAACGACATAAGCTTCCGGATCTCTCCACTAATTTCTTGTTCTCAGTAAGGTTTTCTTAAAGGGAAATCTACAATAGGGTGGTTCGATTCCGGACTTTTTTCGATTCGGGATTTCTAATAGTGTGGAAAAGTTGCCTTAGTACTTCCTGATTCCAATGCAACTTTTTGTTTTGAGATCGGATTGCAACTCCATCAAATTGTCTACCTAGCGCCTGAAAAACGCATCTCATGGCAAAATGTATAAAACAAAAGTTATTTGTCACGTCATTTGCTACCGAAATGGACGAACCGTTCCCGAGATACGAGCGAAAATGCGGCGCGCCCCAGCGCAAGGTGAAAATTGGCTTGCGGTCACACTTCTTAACGTTGATTTCGCCGAGTGCTATCACTCACATTCATTCACCTACGCCAAAGGACACGTTCGGATAGGTCTCCACAMAAATATTTTTTCATCGAGTTCCTTCACTTTTGTCGTTGATTTCGCCGAGTGCTATCACCTATATTCTCTCAACAGAACACAGAACCCAAAATGTCTGTATCTAAATTTAAATTTAGACAGAAATGTCCTGTGTTTGGCATATATCCGTACAATYTCTCTGAGTCCCAGTTACCTACTTACCAGGATGTTCTTTTGTGTTATCAGTTTGAAAGATTTCATATACCTAGGAGTAAAGAGGTTACAGAAATAGTTGCA
>NW_017537297.1:61392-72407 GCF_001853355.1 Bactrocera latifrons
TTTTATTTAAATTTGAGAAAGATTAAATAAAAGGAACAAGAAAATATTTTGTATTTGCAAAATAACTTAAATTATAGAATTACATATTTATAAAAGAGGAAAGTACTAGAAAGACGAATTATGCAATATCGTCCTATATAATGCCATTCAACCTCTCCATGAGGAGTCATGAAATACTCCATAAAACTTTTCCGGATATTTACCGCGCTGTCTGCTGGTCTACCTAAAATACTGCTTGGCCGAACTGATGGAAGCATTCCATTTTCTCCCTACTCCATTCGCTAATTACCTGGATCAGTAAAGCCATTTGTATCTTTGTCTACATCAGATAATCGTATACATATATATAGATTTGCGTCTTAACACATAATTATGCAWTATGCAAATCGCGAGAACAATAACTATAGATTCGAAAACGTGATGCACATATGCCGAACACACTTTCCACAACATTTCTGGCTACATTCTAATTAAATATTTTGTACGACATAACTTGATTTCGGAAGCTAAATGGTTTCATCAAGTACGTTTTTAAGGGAAAAGCGTTGTCAGCTACAATGACAAATGGCATTTCATCACGTTCATGTGGAAGTGGTTTCTACGGCGGAAAATTTAATTTGTTTTCTGCAAGAGCCATTGAAAGAGCACATCTGAATTTGTTAAATTAGTGAGATATTTTAATTATTAACTTTTAATGTTATTATTTTGTAATAGTTTTACCTTGCGAAAACGCCTCCATCAGATTCACGTCCAAATTTTTAATGACGTCATAAGCCATAACGCCGCAGTTACTATTGCAATTTTTCTATTTTTATTCATTTTTACACTTTCACGCACTTATTTAAAAGTAATTATATTTTCAATTTAACAGCTGTCAAAATTGACTGTTCAAAATTGACATAAATGAAAACACCTGGTCAATCCTCTGACACCAAAAATTGACGACAGTTTTTGAAAGGCACTGCAATATCGACATTCGGTCAGTTTTGATGTTGTAATGAAACGCATTTGACACCAAAAGCGCAGCTGTTCGTTTATGCAGTTTTTGATGTCAATTATTTTGACCTAATGAAAACAAGGCATTAAACAACCTAGTTTATTGGTTGATAGAAATGACATACCATTGAACCTTAAAAAATGTAAAACGATGTATTTTTCACATAGATCTGTAGACCCTACTTCCTACGCAATACAAAACTTTAGGTTGGAGCACGTATGTACGTTGATCTGGGAGTAACTATAGACCTCAAACTCGATTTTAATTTTCACGCATCTTTCACGGATTTTAAAGCTAAAGGCGCTCTTAATTTTGTTAAGTGTTAACACAAAGAACTTAGAGATCCGAAAACAAAACAAAACAAAAATCCTTTTTACATCTCTAGTGAGGCCGCTTCTGTGGTTTGGAACCCTAGTTACCAAGTCATTTCGGATAAGTTAGAGTCCATTCAAAAACAATAAATTATATCCCCTTATATTAAATATTTCGTGATTTATGTACTTTGCGTGTGCGAGGTTTCGTTCCGATTTCGCCCATTTTCACACTGTAATATATAATAGAGAATGGAGTGGAGGATAGAGCCATGTGCAGAAGTTCACGCAAGTGAGGAAAGTTCTCTGATCGCCATTCACTTGGGAGTGGCCAGAAACAATTCTTTTACATATGACTCAAGCAGCTCACGACTTCCCGTCTTTGAAAAAGTATCCTCTGGGTAGCCTAAGAACATCCTACATAGGGTGTTCGCTGGATTTGGGACCCGGCACGTAAAGAAACACCCCCAATGAAAAATTTGCAACAGCCTCGGAAGAGAGACTCCCCTTTTGATGACGACTATGGCAAACGAAATAAGAACTACGAATTAAGGGAATGCATCTGGAATGTCCGGTCCCTTAATTGGGAAGTTTCCGCTGCCCAACTGGTTGTTGTCCTCGTGAAAATAAAGGCTGACATCACCGCACTCCACGAAATGCGATGGACGGGACAAGGACAGAGAGGAGTATGTCCTTGTGGCATTTACTGCAGTGGCCATATAAAGGAGCGCAAGTTTGGTGTGGGATTCGTGGTGGGAGAGTGACTCCGTCGTCGAGTGCTATCATTCACTACGGTGAATGAACGTCTAGCCACAATCCGCATCAAACCGAGGTTCTTCAACATATCGCTGATTTGCGCCCACGCCCGGACGGATGAGAAGGACGATGTGACCAAAGATGCTTTTGAGTGTTGGGAGCACACTTACCAATCGTTGACGATGGAGAAGACGTTCCATTTCCCGACCACGAAGAAGTGCGAATAGCAATGACCCGCCTGAAGAACAACAAAGCGGCGGGGGCCGATGTATTGCCGGCCGAGCTATTCAAACACGGCGGCAAAGAACTGATAAGGAGCATGCATYARCTTCTTTGTAAAATATGGTCGGACGAAAGCATACCCAACGATTGGAATTTAAGTGTGCTATGCCCAATCCCCACAATCTGCGCCAACTCCCTTGGGATTAGCTTCCTCAACATCGCATATAAGGTTCTACCGACTGGACAAGTCGAATATAATTTCGTTTATCTTGGAACTAGCATAAAATCGTGCCAACAGGTGCTATTTCGGACTGAGTATTCAATTAGGAAGCAAAGTCTTCTCTCGACAATCAAAAACCAAACTGTATAAGTCACTCACACTTACCGTCCTGCTATATAGTGCAGAGGCTTGGACTATGTCAACAACTTATGAGTCGACATTGCGAGTTTTCGAGAGAAAAGTTCTGCGAAAGATTTATGGTCAATTTTGGGTTGGCCATGGCGAATATCGCATTATATGGAACGATGAGCTGTACGAGATATATGATGACATTGACATAGTTCAGCGAATTAAAAGACGGCAGGGCTAGGTCATGTTGTCCGAATGGACGAAAAGCAAATTTGGTTATTGTAGCATAAGTGGTTTCGGAGATATAGACTTTAAACATATTAGAAGGCGGGACCACTCCCAATTTTTCAAAATTTGTTTCCCACAAGTGCTCATTGCCAGTGCCCCAAATTACACCTTTATATCTTAATTTGGCGCTTAGTTATGGCAGTTTATAGAGTTCCTTTTTGTCGGCGTGACAGTCGTCCGATTACGTCCATCTACGAAATCGTTATTTGTTTGGTACTAGGAAAACCAAGGAATACCAAGCTTAATCAAGATATCTGAATTTTTATTTAAGTTGCAGTTTGCACGGGCGGACGGAGAGACAGACAGTCAATCGGTCTTCAACTTTTCTCGTCATCCTGATTATTATGTATACATAACCCGATATCTGCATAATGATTTTCATTACTTGAAAATGAAATTGGGATTTCCCATCCTTTGATTGATGTAAATTATTACACCATATATTAAATTTAGCGCCTTTGATTGAGCTTATATCACATATGTTTTACGTGAATAGTCATGAAACGAATTAAAATAATGTGTACATATGTAAGTTGAGAAATATCAAATTTAATTATAATTCATTCGGTTTCTTCGCATATTGCATAATGAATTATTTCACATCATTTCCTCGCCTTTAATCTTTTAAAAATGTGGGAGTATTAAATATTCGGTTATGCTCGAACTTTCTCTTTTCTATTTGTTAATAATTATTTCTTAAGCCATTTTGACAGTAATTTATAAATGTAATGTCATTTTGACGATAATAATTTGAGCCACTCAGTTGTACTACTTTGATCATATTAAAAGGTGAATTTTTAATTTATACTTCGCGTGTTTTTCGAACCGGTAAATTTTTTTCTGTAAGTTGGTAGTACTGTAAGACTGAATTTCATGTCAAAATATTCGCTAGTATTTTAGATACGAGTCATTTTGTGAGGCTCCAAAAGTCAATTCTACGATTTTTACTACGTATGTCTGAATTTATTGAAGAAAGAAGGCCGATTAAATTTTGTGTGCGGAATGAAGTTTCGCCTGGGGATCAACTCTCTCTTCTAAAAGCGTTTACAAGAATCTGTTAAAAATTTGGTATCAGTAAAGGAAGTGGTAAAAAAACTTTGATGAAGTCCTCTGTATACTCTTTTGTATCGTATTCGACTAGTAAACTTCGTTGTTTCCTTTACATGTACTTTTTTTCATAGCACCAATACCCAAAGATAGGGGGGATATAATTAACTTATTTAGTGTGTAATGAATCGATTGCAAATACAACGCATAACATTTATTTTAACTAAGTTTTATAATATTAATCAATTATTTTCAAAGAATTCTCTTATTTTTTACAGAAAATGTACATGTAAGTGTGTTATCTGGATTAACGCATACCCCACATTACTTCTTTGGAAAGTAGTATTTATATACGAACAACAACGTCGTGACTATTGCATAATTTGTATATATTTGGCATCTGCAAAGGGTATCCGTAATTACATATAATATATTACAAGTACCGGGTTGCTGTAAAATAAACTGCTGTCTTCTTATATAAACAATCAAAAATAAATGTCACAAATTCAAAATATATGTAAATACTCCTCTTCACTTGCATCTTCCTTCAATAAGAATATAGAAAAACGCTCTCGTACAATCAGCCAAGAATCATTGCAAGAATGTGCAGTGTGTGGAGACATAGCGGTTTGTCAGCACTATGGTGTAAGAACCTGTGAGGGGTGTAAGGGATTTTTTAAACGAACAGTCCAAAAAAAATCAAAATATGTTTGTCTATCGAATCAGTCATGTCCTGTTGATAGACGTCGGCGTAATAGATGCCAGTTTTGTCGCTTCCAGAAATGTCTGGAAGTAGGCATGGTAAAGGAGGTAGTTCGAACCGATTCACTTAGAGGACGTCGCGGAAGACTACCAACGAAACAGAAAGACAATGACTATTTTGGCATATATCACAATTTATCATTAATATCAACACTAGTTAATAGTCATAAGGATACAACACCCGATATATCTTGTTTGGACTATGCAACATATTCAGAACCTACATATATAAACTCGCCTCTTATCGTAAGAGAATCAGAAAATGTTCGAAAATTTTACCTAATATTGAACAGCTCAGTAAAAAGGATTGAACAGTTTATTTATAAAATACCCGGCTTCAGTGAATTGTGCGAAGCCGATCAGGAATTGCTTTTTCAATCAGCTTCATTAGAAATGTTTGTTTTGAGATTATCATATCGTACCAACTCCAACGATTCGAATATAACTTTTTGTAATGGTATGATAATGCATAAGACTCAATGTGAAAGAGTTTTTGGAGATTGGCTCTTTAACATTTTGGAGTTTAGTAAACAATTAAAAAACTTAGAGATGGATATTACTTCTTTCGTCTGTTTATGTGCACTCGCTGTTATGACAGGTAAGCAAGTTAAAAATATAATAGATTTTATATCTAATTAAGTTAGCCAAATACTTTTTGAACTTCGTTCACATTAGACCCAGACTTACTTAAGTTAAGGTATACATTTGCTAACTATTTACATGACATGATAACTATGTTAAGAATGAAATACAGTGAAAGCTCTCCTCGCGGACAACCATAAATTAGAGTTTGTGTGGGTGAGTTTCTCTCTTCCCGTTACCAAATATACAGGGGTCGAATCGTTACATCTTGAACGTATCACTCGTCACTTAAAATTTTCGTAACGTTTCTTTCGTAATCTGGCATGATGACATACGTGAACGAGTATATACAATGTTTTTTTAATTTATATGTTTTTTATAATTGTTGGTAATAAAGAACATAAACAAGAAATTAATGAATCGAATATCTCATTAAAAATTAAAAATATTTATATGCATAAAATTTTTGTATTTTAGTTTACATCAAAAATAAAATTATTTACAAGGTCATCTGTTTCTTGAGTGTGATGAGAATCGCAATTTTGAGGATAATAACTTATTTTAAATTGTATACTGGTGTTATGTAATGCAGAACAAACTTTAGCAAATCTTCCATTTTTGTGGGATGATACCTTCCTCTCTTGCCATATCCCAAAATTCTGCACCATCTTTTTAAGATTCCTATGCTTTTTTCAACGATACATCTACAAAGGAAATTTTGTTAATTAAGATTCATAATTTGTTTTTTTTTTTTATACCTACACTATTGATATGATCTTAGCTATCTCTGCATTATTAATCCTTATCTCTTTCACTAGAGATCAAATAAAAAAACAAAATTCGATTAATTTTAATATTTAATTAGCTTTTGTTAGTTTACTGAAAGTTTTGCAACAGTTTTGGCAGTTCCACATCTATTGTGACCTAAAAATACGATCCAAAGCAATKGGAAATTTAAAAAYTATTGTGAATTGAAAATACAACATATCGTATGCCATAATGCCAATCACCGCATACGAATGACGTATCACACTTTATAGATGTGTTTTTTATGCTCTACTTGTACTTTGATAAACATTAGTTGGAAACGATCACTTGTGTGTAACTATTAAAGCATTTTTACATTCACTGATTGAACAAATGCAAACTCGCAAAGCACAAAAAACACGCAGTGACAAAAGTGGCAAACACACATATTTTTGCTACCTTGTTGGCGAAGCTGCTCGAGCAGCAAGGGAAGCGGTAAGAATCGGCGATCGTTTGTTAGTTTCTTTCGACACAGCTCGGATTTTCTACCAACAACACAAAGTTGTGGCGCTTTGTCGTCGCGTCAGTGTTTCGATAGATTGCCTCTTTGACAAAACGTGTGTTTCGGCCATTGGTTGTCTGTGACAACGAGATACGTACGGCACTTGTTATTCCCTTATGAAATGTGCCAAAGAAATCACATACATACATACATATATGGAAATGATAACGAAATAGTGCGAATATGCATATTTCATGGCGGTCAATAATTTTTTTGAAGAAATGAAAGGAATGACGCAAGACGTGTTTATATGAGCACATTTAAGTTCATTTGGCACATCTTCATTTTGTTATAGTTGAAATAAATATAATTTTTTGAAATAATAATTTACTTAAAATTATTTTTTTAATTAACTTTTCCCGATTTTCTAAAAAAATTATATTTTTAACATTTTTCAAAAAAAAAAAATTATTCATATGATACAAAATAATCACTCATGTGACTTTGTATATTTTTTCTTTAAAGCATTTCTCTTTAATCATTATCGCATGAGATCAGTCGTTTTACATATATTTCTGCCAAAGAACCTGCTCATTTCTGTTAAATAGCAGCAAAAATGGTGAATCGAACCATCATACAGACTTCAATTTGCACCTTCTCTATATTTTAACTTCTCTGCCTGAGTGAACTGACTTGTGACACGGWATGTAGCAGAGAACTGCAACTAGTACTAAATTTTTGTTTCTACTTAAGTACTGATCCGTTACTTTGTCTGAATCTGTCAGTTCGGTTAATGTACACAAAGCGAACCGTTTGTCTTCAAATCAGCGATAGAGAACAACTTTGCTGAGCTGACTAAACGAAAACATAACCTTTATTACGAAATCGCCAACTCCACTAAAATGAGTGCACTTGCGGAAATGCACTTCCGCTGACGACCTTTTGCTTATCAGCAAGAAGTGACAGCGCAGCTCAGGTGACAAAACTAAAACAACATATAATATAGAACTAAGTTATAAAATATTGTATAAATAGAAGTAACAATTAAGATAAGGTTTTTGGTATTTTCGTTGCATCAAATACAGAACGGAGCTCGTATCCAAAAACAAAAATTGTTTGTTTTTAATCCTCCCAGTGCGTAGGGAGAAAACTGGCGCCCAAGCAGGGACCAGTCGCGAAAATCGAAAGAACGTAAGTGACCATAAGTAGTCACAAGCGAGTGAATAATAAAAACCCTTTCGAAGCTAGAAGCCGGTTACTAAGGCAAACAGAAATCATCTATCCTCAACCCACCCTTGGACGAGGAGGTGTATAATATAGTGTGCAGAAGGACGATCCGAAGCAAGCGGAAAGGAGAAAAGGGGAAATCGACTTACTCTTAAGAATTATCTATATGTATAGATAGAACTGTGTTTACAAAGTGGTGATAAGATTAAAAGTGAAAATCTGTAATAAAATAGGGAAAATTTTTATTGACAAGAAATCATAAAAAAGAAAAACTCAGTCAGTTTAGTTCGGAGGGAAAATTTTTAGAAAGAAAGGCTTATACAGCCAATAATAAATAATAATATAAAAGCTGCAATTCACCACCTTCGGGGGGACTCTCCGCCTTATGGCAAATTAAATTCTCTGCGATTCACCACCAAAGGGATCYTCCGGCGAATTATAAACCAGAAAGCCAAATAAACAAGGGCTCGTACAGCCAATAACGTTTAATATTTAAAAAGGCCGCGATTCACCACCTAACGGGGGACCCTCTGATTCTTATAACAGTAAAATAACTTTGCGGTTTTCCTGCAAAAGGGACCCTCCAGAGATTAATAACATAAATAAAGCAATATAAAAATATATCATATTCTAAAGAAAATAAAACAATGTCTAAATAGAAAAATGTCAAATCCGAATAATTTAATACGCCCACCGGTTCTGTAAAATGCAGCCGCTAGCACTCAAGACACCGCACAGGTGCACACCATAGCAGCAGAAAAATTAACTGCTACTGTTACAAACGTTGTTAGAAACTTATTCCAACAACACGGCAAACAAGTCGTTCAAGTCGTGTTGAACCCAAATGCCAGTATGGAAGAGTTTTCGGATCAGTCAATTGATCCAGCCTACAGAAACAATCTAACCGACCTGGATAAAATACCAGACATTGTCCGTTGTCTGCGCGAATTTTCCGGAAACCCAGGGTAGTTTCCCTCTTGGAAGAAAGGAGTAGATCGGATACTCCAAATTTATGAGCCTCTTAAAGGCAYTCCCAAATACTATGGAATAATTAGCGTCATACGAAATAAAATAATAGGGAACGCGGACATAGTTCTTGAGTCCTACAATACCATATTAGATTGGAAAGCTATTTCCAAATGCTTAACTCTTCACTATGCTGATAAACGAGACCTAAGAACTTCAGATGATCCTTAATCCTTAATCCAAGGTCCTAACTCGGTTCAAGAGTTATATCAGAAAGTCTATACACACCTATCATTGATTCTAAATAAATTAGGTTGTATGGACGTAGGACAGGAATCAATGAATCTACTAACGCAGACGTACCGAGACAAAGCTTTAGACACCTTCGTTAGGGGACTGAGGGCGACTTACCTCGCTTGCTAAGTATGAGGGAACCAGCAGATTTGCCTCAGGCACTCCATCTGTGCCTTAAATTAGAAAATCAGAATTACCGTTCTCACTATTCTCACAATACGCAAGGAGCTACGAGGAACCTTACTAATTACGCACCACCCGTTTCGCACGAGAGATACAATAAACCAATCATTTATCCGGAACTAACTTATTTACCTAGGCCACAAGAAAGTTACCCACAATGGGCTACGAGGAACCTTACTAATTACACACCACTGGTTCCGCACAAGAGATACAATAAACCAATATTTTATCCGGAACTAACCTATTTACCTAGGAGACAAGAAAGTTACCCACAATAAGCAAATAGCAATAAGCCTAGATCCTATCCGCAACAAGTTGCACCACCACGTCCATTCGGACCTAAACCGCAACCCAAGCCGGAGCCGATGGACGTTGACCAGTCCATGCACTCCCGACGGGTAAATTATATGAATAGGCCACAAAGGAATGACTCAGTTGCCAAAAGACCTCAACAAAATAACGACCATCTTAGTACAAACAGGATTAAAACCACAAATATGATTATGTTTTTAAATTTCCCATTACTTAGTTTTTATTTTGTTCTTAAAACTCTTCTATTAGCTACAGAACATTTTATTAACTTTACACCTAAGACTTAATTAAGCAATAACTATACATTTTATATTTACATCAGCGAGCCGAAGGTCCTGGCAGCCAGTGCTCCTTTTTTCGTGGAAAAGTAATTGTATTATTGTTTCACGTTTTATAAATAAATAAATAAATAACGACCAACACATAAAAGGATACATTTGAACCATTTCATTCATCCCGAACTAGTTCAAAATGATGCCGCCTCATCATAGAATTCAGCTATATATTTCAATTCTGAGACATTAGAAGACCCTACAGATGTTCATTTTTTAGCTTAATAAGCTCTTTGCTTTTACTTCAAAGTATGGTAGGAGTAGATGGAATACTCCGAATTTATGAGCCTCTTAAAGGCACTCCCAAATACTATGGAATAATTAGCGTCATACGAAATAAAATAAGTGGAGAACCACTTAAGTTTTTAAAAGATACGGGGTCAAGTAAAACTTACTTGCAACCCAGATTAGCGAAAAAGAGAATACCAAACAAATCTTCCTTCTACGCAAAGTCTGTAGCAGGAGATATTAAAATCGACGAACATACGTATGTAAACCTATTTAACTCTGATAAAAATTTTATATTTTATTTATTACTTTCTCTAAAGACGTTTGAAGGAATTTTAGGTAATGACACGCTTCGGAAAATGGGAGCTATAATATATTCGAAGGAAAACTATATTTTATAAGAAAATGGGAGAAAAATAGAACTAAAAACCCTACCTTCAATAGGGTGGGTCGATTTCGGAATTTTTCGGTTCGGGATTTCTAATAGTGCGGAAAAGTTGCCTTAGTACTTCCTGATTCCAATGCAACTTTTTCTTTAGAGATCGGAATGCATCTTCAACCCCAACTCCGGCCTTGAAATTTCGAAAATTCGCCTAAAATCGTGAAATTGTTTACCTAGCGCCTGAAATACGCATCTCATGGCAAAATGTATAAAACAAAAGTTATTTGTCACGTCATTTGCTACCGAAATGGACGAACCGTTCCCGAGATACGAGCGACAATGCGGCGCGCCACAGCGCAAGGTGAAAATCGGCTTGCGGCCACACTTCTAGACGTTGATTTGGCCGAGTGCTATTACTCACATTCATTCACTTACGCCAAAGGACAGATTCGGATAGGTCTCCACAAAAATATTTTTTCATCGAGTTCCTTCACTCTTGTCGGTGATTTCGCCGAGTTCTATCACTTA
>NW_017537297.1:73677-80362 GCF_001853355.1 Bactrocera latifrons
GGCCACGTCACCTTTCCCTCCGGGTCAGCTGAGGATGGGACGCAAGCTATATGGCAACATTTACAAGAAAATTCAGTTGATGTGGAACATCTAAAAGTTGTCGGCGCTGATGGCACCAACACGAACACAGGTTGGAAAGGTGTAATCGTTCGGAAACTAGAAGGAAGAATAGGTAGGCCATTATAATGAGTTGTTTGTCTTCTACATTTCAACGAACTTCCATTTCGTGCTCTTTTCGAACACAAATGGAGCCTCAAAGAGTCGAAACACATTCTCTGGCGACATAGGTAAACTGCTCCTGAAAGTTTTCCATCCTGCCAATTACCTGATGCCTATTTCAGGCGCTAGGTAGACAATTTCACGATTTTAGGCGAATTTCCGAAATTTCAAGGCTGGAGTTGGGGTTGAAGATGCAATCCGATCTCAAAACAAAAAGTTGCATTGGAATCAGGAAGTACTAAGGCAACTTTTCCGCACTATTAGAAATCACGAATCGAAAAAGTCTGGAATCGACCCACCCTAACCTTTACCAACAGTTAATAATATTAGCATCGGAGATGAACATATGTCTCTTAATCAGAAAAATAAGATGAATAAATTAATAAAAACTTTCCCAGGACTTTTTCGGAGCCTGACGAAAAATTGACATATACAACTATAGTCGTAGGGGAAATCAGAACAAACACGGATTTCCCAGTATATACTAAATTTTACCCATATCTCGTTTCACTTAAGTCTGAGGTCGAAACCCAAAAACAAAAATTATTAGAAGATGGTATAAGCCGACCATCAAGGTCTCCATATAACTCTCCGGTATGGATAGTCCCGAAAAAGGCGGACTCTGCTGGAAAGGAGGTCATAGACTATCGAAAGCTCAATAAGCTAACAACTGCGGATAGATATCCTATTCCCGAAACTAATGATGTCCTATCACAATTAGGGCAGAAAAAATATTTCTCTGTAATCGATTTAAAAAGTGGATTTCATCAGATCCCGTTAAAAGAATCTGACATAGAAAAAACAGTGATTTCCATAAAAAATGGGAAGTATGAATTCACAAGATTGCCTCTAGGTCTGAAAAATGCGCCGTCAATTTTTCAAAGGGCCCTTGACGACATATTGCGTGATGATTTCGGTAAGATATGCTATGTATACATAGATGATATAATCATCTTTAGCMATAGCTAAATTTTTGAAACACTTGAAGCTGCAAATATGAAAGTGCAGCTATCTAAATGTAATTTTTTCCAGGAATCAGTGGAATTCCTAGGTTTTATAATTTCCGCAGAGGGAATAAAAACAAATCCCTCGAAAATTGAAGCAATTCAGAAAATGCCATATSCAAAAAATATAAAGGAGTTACGATCTTTTCTGGGTCTAGCAGGATATTACCGCCGATTTCTGCGAGATTATGCAAAAATTGCAAGACCCCTAAACGTCGTCGCGGATGCTTTATCGCGACCTTCCCAAATTAATTCCCTTAGTGTAACCCAGCACAGCGATGAAAGCTCCTCACATAATTTAATATATAGCGTTGATTTTCCAGTCAATACATTTAGAAATCAAATTTTCTTAAGTATAGGTGAAATATCCACCTACCAATTTAAAATTGGATTTCCAACTTATCACCGACATTTGATGATCACGACAATTTACTTCAACTTCTCAAGCGTTATTTAAATCCAACAGTTATATACTGCATAAAGGCTAATGAAAATACACAAGGTTTGATACAAGACCTGTATCATGATCATTTTAGCAACTATAAAATACGATTTTCTCAAACTCAAGTAGATGACATTACTAACGAAGAAGAACAGGAAGATAAAATAATTAGGACGCACACTAGAGCTCATAGGAATAGCATTGAAAATAAAAACCAGATACTTGAACGTTGCTACTTTCCGTCAATGACAAAGAAAATTAAAAAAATAGTTGGGAAATGTGAAATTTGTAAAAAAAGCAAATACGACAGACATTCAGCAAAGCCACCAGTACAGCCCACACCAATTCCCAAWTTTCCAGGACAAATTGTACATGTAGACATATATATAGCAGAAAAGCAATTAGTACTTACAGCTTTAGACAAATTTTCTAAATTTGCTATTGCAAAACCAATTAAATCCAGGTCAACAGCAGACATTAGACAGCCATTATGAGACATTCTTTTTTCCTTTTGTCCCAGAAAAAATAACAATAGACAACGAAATATCTTTTAATTGAGCCTCTATAAACTTCATGATAGAAAACGAGTTTGGAATAGAAATTTATAGAACTCCGCCCTACACAAGCTGCTCAAACGGACATGTAGAGCGCTTCCATTCATCTTTGCAAGAAATCATGCGTTGCCTTCAAAATAATAAAACTCATAATTCATTTCAGGAACTTTTGGAAAACTCTCTCAAGGAGTATAATTTTTCAATTCATACTACTACAGGTACTACTACCAGTAGAATTTTTTTTCGGTAGACGAGTGTGTACCGAACCAAATTTAATTCAGAAGGAAAGAGAAGACATAACGAAAAAATATTAGACAAACAAAACGCCGACTTGGCTTACCATAATAAAAATAGAAGAGATATGAAAACATATTCTGATGGAGATATAATATACGTAAAATAAATAGGAGAATTGGCAATAAGTTGTCCCCTAGGTATAAAAAATAAACAGTAGCGACTAATTATAACACGACAGTCAAAACTAAAACAGGACAAATAGTGCATAAGARAAACATTCGACAGTAAAATTTTTTTATTTTTAGGATTTTTCTTTGGGCAATCCCCTGCATAGCAGAAATACAACTTTTGGACTTTTAACTACACTTCATCGCAAATTATTACTATAAAAGACAAACAATCAAAGATACCCGTACAGGACGGACCATTTAAGTTAATTCATTTAGTATGCATCCGCCAATACGACACTTTTCCATACGACATGCGAACATACGTGGACAGAAATATACCGAAAATCAACATTTTTTATCCAATTTTAACCCATGAATTAATTGAAGCTATGAATATCCTTCAAGATATTAAACCATTAAAAAATTTCCGAAGTAAAAGGGCTATTAACTTAATCGGAACGGCATGGAAATATATTGCCGGTAATCCGGATCAYGAAGATTTTGAAATTATAAGTAAAAATACAAATGAATTAAACAGTAATAACAATAAGCAAATGTTCATAAATGAAGCATTTGATAAACAACTTAATAGTTTAATAAATATTACAAATGAAATATCTGATTATAATAAAAAGGATGATCATATTGAAAACAAGTTAGCATTAAGTGTCGGAAATAGAATTAGAATTATAAAAGAAAAAGTAATCAACATTAAATATGCCATTCAATGGGCTAAAACTAAAATAGTAAACTCCATGTTATTGAATAAGAATGAAATAAAAATCGCTATGGAAAAGTTTCAAGAAGAAAATATGCCATTTGTAACCWTAGAAGAGGCATTACAATATGCTGATATAAATATTTTAAGCAATACAACAACATTATTATATATAATTAAAATTCCTTTAACTGAAAAAGAAATTTACAACAATATTRTTGTAAGGCCCGTGAAACGGCTCAATCAAGCTATACATTTAAAATAAAACCAAATTTTGATAAAGGAAACGAAAATCTATGGCATTARAAATAAATGCAAAGAATATAGTTTCATTAAAATATGTAAAAGAAACCAATTAATAGATATAAGTATAGATAATTGTATGCGTTATCATGCGTTATAAGCAATGGTCACCACATCCCGATGATTGAAGAGATGCAATCAGGTTTATTACTTTTAAACGATTTTAATGGTACAATCAATAACGAAAAGGAAAACCACAGAATAGTTGGTACCTTCCTTATTAAGTTCCACAACACATCACTCAAAATAGGTAACCAATATTTTCGRAATATTGAAGCGCCTACATTAGACGTAGTTCCATTAATTATGCAGCCAGCGCACAAGAAGAGAGAAGTTAACACCCTAAACTCTAAAATTTAATATAATTAATTCCGTTCCCAAGCTGACTAAACAAAAACATAACTTTTATTACGAAATCGTCAACTCCACTAAAATGAGTGCACTTGCGGAAATGCACTTCCGCTGACGACCTTTTGCTTATCAGCAAGAAGTGACAGCGCAGCTCAGGTGACAAGACTACAACAACATATAATATTGAACTAAGCTATAAAATATTGTATAAATAGAAATAACAATTAAGATAAGCTTTTTGGTATTTTCGTTGCATCAAATAAAGAACGGAGCTCATCTCCAATAAAAAAATAAAAATTGTGTTTTTTTTTAATCCTCCCAGTGTGTAGGAAGAAAACTTATACTTGTATGTATGTATGTATATGTATGAAATTCCATCGAGTATATACGTACTCGAAAGAATTTCCGTTGTTTACCATTCGAAAATTTGTAACATGCGCACATTTTTAAAGCTGATACATTTTTTGCCACACATGATTGAAATCAGTCCAGCATAAAACTGTTATTGTTTACTGTACTTATACGATAGATGGAGGAATCTATGGGATTTACTCGTAGATTTAGTTATAGTTTACCTAAAGTTTCACATCAATTCAATCAATCGTCGCAACGCTATGTACTGACATGATGCGATTGGAACCGAAGCCAGCCATACCGTTCACTCGATCGTGATTGCCGAACAGATTGTTCGTGTTGCATCAGATCAGTTGACGCTGGCGGCTACTCGAATTGATTAACAATGTTGTCTATGCTGATCTGAATTGATTTGATTGTGTTTTTGGCAGGACTGTTTGTTCTGATTTTATCGTACTCGTTGCAGCTCTCTGGTGGTGAGACAATTGAACAAAAGCAGACGCTTGACTAAAAGGTCGGTCCAGAGATAAAAGCATGGCTAACTCATATCTCATGGGAAGTGAGAAAGCAACCGCTAAACGTCAAAGCCTCCTTAATTTATCAAATGTCAAAATTCAGGAGGTTTTGACGTTTAGTAAGTGGAATGGAGGGATGGCCAGATTGAAATCTTAACATAAAAATATGTAAACACAGGGATTTGTTGTCTCGCTTAAGACCACTACAAAAAAATTTAAAACAAGGATAATTAAAAAAAAACCGAACTATGAATGTATTTGATGAAATGTTTTGTCATGTGATGTATCATAGTTTTAATTTTCAATGGACCACTATATAAAAACGTTTACTAATACAGAGCTAACAAGTGTAATGCTTTTAATAAGTATTGAATTTTCAAAAGTCAGTTGTTTTAATGTGGCATAGACAGATAAAAATTTTTACTCCACATATTACATATATGTATATACAACATATTTTTAAAGTAAATTCTTACAACATTATATTACTACTCATCGCGAGTGGACGTATTTTCTGACTATCTTTTCTCTGTGGTGCTCACCAATTTTCTGCTTCCCGCTAAGCATTATTCTTGTGCGCGTAATTTCATAGTTGTAACAACACACGTGTTAACTTCACTACAAGTGCCTGTGCTTTAATTATCTCCAATGGCCCCCGGGCCACCAAATTTGGGGACAATAGGTTCGCTTTATAAGCTGAATGTCCCCAAGCCAAACGTAAAAAAACAATATATAAACCCCTGATTTTTTCCGAACTAGCTAAAACTAAACAGAACAATCCAAAATTCCTTACTATTTCAGCAAGTGATTCAACAAAAGCAATACCGAAATACCTTTGTTTTGCAGTGCATAAAGCATTGGAAGCTATAAGCAAAGAAATAATCTCAATTTCTGAGCTACCTGAGAAATTACCATCCCAATTTGTTGTTGCTGGTAAAAAATCCAACATTTGCACAAAAGTTTTTGAATACTGAGGGATTGAATGGAATTTGTGACGTGAAAGTAAGTTATTAAGACAACCTTAACTTTTCAAAAGGTACAATATTTGCACCAAATTATTGAAAACATKAAAGAGCAAGGTGTTGTTGGAGTGTATAAGTTATTTATTTATTTATTCACATTTAAAATACAATTATTATTTGGCAGCGAGCCGTGTGTTTATTGTTGAAAACCAAACTTAGAATTAAATACAAAAATCTTCTTACGCCGAATTTATGCTAGCAAGTCACGTTGCACGTACAGGTGCATTGAAGTCGTTGTTGTTGTTGAAAAGCAGCACTGACGTTCTTTTGGATGCGCGTGTGGTGTCGTTTAACCGTTGGATAGCGACAGCTGTCCGAGTCGCATGCTTACGTAAGCTTTTAGTGGTTGGTTATTTGTAAAAGCTATGTAAGCCAATTTCGGCGTATGTTGCGTTAACTCCYCCCCCTTTAGAACATGCAGCGTCCTCGTTGGATGTCCTTGAAATATCGTCAAGTGTAGGGGTTGATCCTTTCGTTGGTGTAAGATTATTATTGACCTGAATACGAAATTTTGTTTTTCGTATGAGGAGAATCTTCCTTGCTATCATTACAAACAGGACAAAAAGTAAGAGTATTATTGCTGTGGATCTAGTGAATAGGCCGATTTTGTATTTAGTGTTGATGGCATTGATTTATTGCATATTTGCTACGTTAAGGTCCTTCAAATATTGCAGAGAGAGGACTTCTTCGAGATGTGCTGTAAYGTCTGCTGATTTGATGATAGTTGGTAGGGGTTGTGCAAGAACTTGATTTCTATTTGTATAATTCTTGTTTTCAATAGTTAAACTTGCGTTAT
>NW_017537297.1:81044-82273 GCF_001853355.1 Bactrocera latifrons
GTTTAATATTCTCAAATCTTCATGGTCTGGGGATCCGGCCAACCATTTCCAGGCTGTGCCAAGAGAATCTATTGCTCGCTTGGTTCTTTTGGGTTTGAGCTGGGATAAATGGAATCGCTCTATCTGTCCGTTTATTGAACTTTTGTACGGTGGGGTTTTGAAGATTTCTATTCCATATTGGTTTTCCAACATGAAAGTTATAGAAGCTGAGCTTAATGATTTTTCGTTGTCAATCACGATTTTCTCAGGAATTCCAAATGATGTCAAGATTTCTCTTAAGGGTGTTTTTATATCTTCGGATGCTCTAGAAGGTACGACTTTTGCTTGAGCATATTTTGAGAACTTATCTATTGCTGTGAGCACTATCTTACTATTAGTGTAGTAAAGGTCTATGTGGACAAGTTGGCCTGGGTAATTGGGAATCGGAGTAGCTTTCAGAATGGGTTTTACGGGGTGTCTTTCGTATTTATTTTCTAAGCAGATTTTACACTGTTTTGTAATTCGTTTTATTTTGGCGTTCATTTGTGGGAAATAGCTTCTTTCTAAAAGTTGTGCTTTATTTTCTGTGGGGTTGCGATGAGCTCCATTATGTTCGTTGATTATTTCCGTTTCTTGTGCGGATTCAYTTATAATGTCTTTTGTAAATTTTCGAGTGTAACGTACCCTGTATCTACTAAAATGAATTTGATAAATTGTTTGGATTTTGCCTAAGATGCTGTCTTCAGTTTTTATGCAACTTGTTACTGAAGGATTGAGATATATTTTTAATATGGTAGCAAGACTTTCTTCCGTAAACTCTCTTTCAATTATGATATGCCTGTGATAGGTAGGAAAGGGTATTTTAAATTGGTATGAAGATAGTTTACCTGTTGAAATAAAGATTTGATTTTTAAAGGCATTGATTGGGGCGTCAGTATATCGAATTAAGGTTTGAGCTGAACTTTCGTCACTGTGTTGTGTTGCTGACATGGAATTTATTTGCTGTGGTGGTCTAGAAAGTGCGTCTCATAATTATACTCTTCTACATAATATCGATTTCCATCTTTTCAGCTTATTGTTGGTATTTTTGTTACTGAGTGAATGTGTTAACGGTTGATGATCTGTGAAAATTTTTACTGTGGTTGATCCATAAAGGTAATTCCTAAAAGTTTTTAAAGCCCATATTATGGCTAAAAGTTCTTTTTCGTTAGTCGCGTAGTTTTCTTCAGTTTTTGTCAGTGTTCCGGAAA
>NW_017537297.1:82368-85547 GCF_001853355.1 Bactrocera latifrons
GGAAATGAACGTTATGGGTTTGCCGTCCTGCTCTAGGACTGCTCCTATTGCGTGGTTTGATGCGTCGGTTGTCAAGTGAAATTCTTTTTCGAAGTCTGGGTATTGTAACATGACGTCAGAAGATACTAGTGATTTTTTTAATTTATTAAATGCTTCTATAGCTTTATTATCGAGAGTAATTTTAATTTTGGATGAAAGATTTTTGGACATACGTCCCTCTTCCCCTCTCAAAAGTACGGTTAGAGGTTTGGCAAGTTTTGCATAATCTTTAATAAAMMGGCGGTAATAACCAGATAGTCCTAGAAAAGATCGGAGTTCTTTTAAAGTTTGTGGGGGTGGGAAGTCTAAAATTGCTTTTACTTTTGTTGGATTTGTTTTTATTCCGTTTTGAGAAATGACAAATCCTAAAAACTCAACTTCCGCCTTTAAGAATTCGAATTTGTCAATCTGGATTTTCATGTTAGCTTTTTGTAGAGTTCGGAAAATTGTTTCAACGTTTTTTAGATGGGAGTCTTCGTCTTTGGCAGAAATGATTATGTCGTCTATGTAAACGAAGCATATTTTGCCGATATATTCTCTGAATATATCGTCTAATGCTCTTTGAAAAGATGAGGGTGCGTTTTTTAGGCCGAAGGGAAGTCTGGTAAATTCATATTTACCATTGTTGACTGAGAAAGCTGTCTTCGCAATATCCGATTCAACTAATGGAATCTGATGGAAGCCACTTTTCTGGTCAAGAACTGTAAAGAATTTGTTTTGTCCGAGTTGAGAGAGTACCTCATTTGTATCTGGGATAGGATAGCGATCGGCTATCGTAACTGTATTAAGTTTGCGGTAGTCAATTACCATTCTGTACTTCTTTGTGCCAGATGCATCAACTTTTTTCGGTACTATCCAGATTGGGGAGTTATAGGGGGATCGAGAAGGCCTTATTATACCATCCTCTAGTAATTTTGTCAATTGTTTTTCGACTTCATCCTTAAGGGACATGGGATAAGGGTAATATCTGGAATATACTGGATCTTGAGTGCTCGTCTTAATTTCGGCACTTACAACGGTAGTGTACGTTAATTTTTCGTCTGGGTTGGAAAAAAGTTGCGGGTATCTATTACATAAATTTCGAAGTTTTTCTGTCTATCCAAGTGTGAGATGTTCCGTTCTAATTTCGATATTATTTGTTGATTTTGCTGTTTGCTGTTTGATGGCGACTTTTGTGTTATTTTTTAATAGCATATAATTTTTTGAAGTGAAAATTATTGCTTCTAACTGCTTAAGGCTGTCACCACCTAGAATTCCATGAAAGGATTTAAGGGTAGGTAGAATGAAAAATTTTAGATTTTCGTCCTTAAGTCCAAAAAGGTTAAGAAAAGTGTGATGCGTGATTTCGATGTTCCATATGGTTCAATACGGTTAATTCTGTGCTGTTTGTATGGTTGGTGTACTTGGTTTGAAATCGTGTTCGGTCGCTTTCCGGCGAAGCCGTTATTGTTCGGTCTGTTCATGTAATTTACTTGTTTTGTCCWTTGCGAATCATCTATTTCCATTGGAATTGGGGCTTTGGGTTGAATTGGTCTTGGTGGTAGGTTCTGTTGGTAATTGGGTCTAGGTGGCGAATTTTGGTATTGATTGGGTCTAGCTGGAGGGTTTTGGTATCGATTGGGTCATGGTGGTTGATTTTGCGGGTAGGTTAGGTATCGTTGGTATTGAGGATACTGTTGATGTTGGGGCTGTAAAGTTTTATATGCTGTTTTTTGCATGAGAGGCATTGGATGTGGTATGTGGGCAAGGCTTGGGTAAAGGGCTTGCGTTAAGTGCTGTTGCTTCCTTGGTGGAAGCGGTGGTGGGTGTGATTTCCGGAATGTGGGTTGGCTCCCGAAGGCGTGCTGAGTTCTGAAGTTTTGGTTCTCCAATCTCATACACAACTGGAGTGCTTGGGGTAGATCGGTCGGCTCTTTAATTCCGAGTAATTTTGGAAGTTCGCCGTTTAATCCCCTAACAAATGTATCCAGTGCTCTATCGCATTAGGTTTTCGTCAGTATGTTTACGAACTCTGGTCCTATTTCGAGGCAAGCAATTTTGTTTAAAATTAAGGAAAGATGTGAGAACACATCTTGGTAAAATTCGTTTATTGTTTTATTGCCTTGATATAATGATGACATTTGGTATTCTAAAGAGCTGATGTCCCGTTTGTCAGCGTAGTGTGTGTTGAGGCATTTCGAAATGGCCTCCCAGTCTAGAGGAGTGTTGTAGGATTCCTAAGCGACGTCGGCATTCCCCGTGATTTTATTTCGTATGACATTTAAAATGCCGAAATAACGTGGAGTACCTTTTTCGCTATTGTATATTTTCAGGATTTTCTCAACACTTTTGTTCGAAGAAGCGAACTCTCTTGGATCACCAGAAAAGTCTCTTAAGCACCTTACAACGTCTGGTATCCTATCGAGTCCTGTCAAGTTTCCTGCGTGTCTGGGGTCTACTGTTTGATCCGTTACTATTGTGCTTGTTGGGTGGATAATATTCTGAATCAATGATGGTGCTTCTGCCGATATCCCCTGGTATACTACATTGCGAGTTATATTGGCTAATTCTGGAGTTGCCTGGGGGTTAGTGGATGGTGGTGGTACATTGGTATTAAGAATGGGGGGTCAGATAATGTATTCGGGATTGGTCATTTTGAAGTTTTTTAACTCGAAAAATTTGATGAAAACTTGAGAATGATCAAAAAATGTACATTAAAATTGAAATTCTGTTTTATTCTTATGGTACCAATTTGTAACTACGTTTTGTTTTTATTGGATTTATCAATCTCTGGAGGATCCCCTTGGTGGTGAATCGCAGAGTTGTTTTTAGTGTTTGGCTAAATGAGCACCGGACCCCCCTCCAAATATAAATTCCTACACCCCACACATATACACCATACTCCACACATCATCGCTTCATTCCACACTACACCCACCACACTCAACACATCATCTCATCATCCACACCACACTTTTCACACCACACACGAGGATACCAAACATAATCAACAAAAGGGACTGGCGGACGCCGCCCAGGTCTTTTTTGATTCGATCCGTGCGCATATGCGTTTCGTCAGTCATCGCTAAGTTTTCCCGCCGGATCGGACGGCACTAGTGACAAAATAATTACGGTCCCGCGTTAATAAAATAATCACGGTC
>NW_017537297.1:85787-87942 GCF_001853355.1 Bactrocera latifrons
AAAAAAAAAAAAAAAAAAAACAGGAGAACAGTGAAAACGGTGCTTATATAAAAAGTTACGGTGGTGACATATGCATATATGTATGTATATAGTACATAAACGTGCAGTGACAAGAAAAACAAAAACAAAAAAAAAACCAATAAAACATATACATATGCATTAAAAGCATATTCAGTGCAGTGAAGTATGTCAAATAACGCACAAACAAAAAGAAAAAGAAAAGAAGCTACAAAGTCACCAGGGAGCACAAGGATAGGAAAAAGAAGCAGAGGCACAAGCGCAGGCACAGGAACATATGTATATAGACACATACACTCATATTATCCCCAAAAGCCCCTGGCGGAAATCAAAGTGAGTTGTATCATCTCCTTTCAATTTTTATATATCACATTCCTATGTATGGTTTAAATTCTAAAACATAAAATTTACGGTTCAGGCCAAAATTCCGGACGAAAAATAAGTGGAAACCGTTACCAAGCTGTTTTCGGTGTTCGGTTTATTTTCCGGCTAAAACCGAAAACCGCTAGCAAAGCAGTTCGGTACTGTACATAGCGGATTAGTGATTGCCGGTAAATGCTTACCGTTGTGTTATAACACAAAAACTACTTCGAAAAAAAAAAACATATAAAAATTCAAGTACTTACTTACGAAATTTCCAGCAAGACCCCTTATACTTAATCAAGTATAAGTAGGATTGCTTAAAATAAGCTACGGCAATCACAAAAGAAAAAAAAAAAACAAGCATATGTGCGAATTAAATTTTAAACCATACATACATACATATATTTCTATAACATACAAAGAGCATAACTTGCTCTTTCGCTAGTTTAACCATACACAACAACATACACATTTAAAAATATATACATACATACACATATGCTAAAATCAGAATAACATTAAATTTTCTTTTCGCGTCCTATTCGCACTGCGAACATATATACTTACATATGTACATATATGCGGCGCAGTTATACATACATATTATATACTTATTAACAAGTGAATTTGCGAAAATTACCTACGGTCGGTTGATGCTCGTTGCGTCGTTTCTTCGTACCGCGTACATATATACATATATACGTATATATACATATATACATACATACGGGCGCATACAAATATATACAACATATGCTAAAAAACATACCCGATCGACATCGGGTACAACTTATAACAAAAAGGCAGTTTGATAACATACTAAAATATTTATACATATGTAAGGCCATTGTCATATATGTGGATACGCTGCTGCTTCAAAGTCCACATCGGCATATGTTCCGCGATACCCCTTGGTTTTTGGCTAACAAARACAAGCAGGATTGCGTATAAAATATATTCGAAGTCCACATTGGCATATGTCCCGCAATACCCCTTGATTTTTGATCAACAAAAACAAGCAGGATTGTGTAAAAAACGTAATACATACATATGTACATACATGCATATGTACAAAGTGCAGTGATCTCTAATACGAGCGCTCATTAGCACATAATAAATAAAATATTCACCTATAGATATACCCTATAGGGCATTTGGACATAAAGCATATATAAAAGAAATATATATATACAAAATAAAATACATAAAATATGTCCGGATATTAAAAAATAATTAAATCAAATTTAATCGATTAATTATTTATTGCATTTTAAAACTCCTCTTAACATGAATGAGTTCGCGATTACATACAAGTACGAGTATATTATCAAATGCGTAAAGCGTTATCTTTATATCAATTTCGTTGAAAACTCTTATTTACTTAAAAGAGTTCTCGTCAAATCAAATTAATACATATATATAGGAAAAAATATTTTTTCGAAATCTCGGTTTACCAAAAAGCAATTGATTTTATCGATTTTTTGAAACTCTTACTCACAAATGAGTCTTCTATTCATCAGTTTTTAAACGCAATTTTTTCTAAACATCTACAAGTCTAGTTTCACTAAGACGTTTTTAATTTATTCTATACATCTTCTAAATGAGCTCAGATTCAAAAGAATCTAAAGCAGTACAATCCCTAAAACTTCCGAAAATGATTTCAGAAGAAAAGAGCCCATGTACACCTGCTGAAGCTACACGCTCAAAGCAAGGTGCTACAAAGCAAAAAAAGCTTAAGGATATTTCATATACAAAATTCATTGCTGAGAGTGAT
>NW_017537297.1:89617-95083 GCF_001853355.1 Bactrocera latifrons
CTCAAATACTTGACCTAGTGGGATCAGCCACATGGCGTCACGTAGCCAGTGCTGACAATCCCGGCGATCTAGGTACAAGAGGGTGCAAGCCACTGCACCTTGCCACTACCACCCTCTGGTGGAATGGCCCCCGATGGTTGATAGAATCTCCGGATTCTTGGCCACAATCCCCCATGCGCAACATTATCGCCCCAGAAGGGCGAAAAATCGCCATTGAATGATACCGACATCCTTGAACGATTTTCATCGTTTCCAAGAGCTCTCAGAGTAGTTGCTTATATGTTCAAATYTATAGAACAGCTCAAAAGCAAAGTCAAGGGATCACATAATTTCCCATGCAACACAGGAACGCACCTAGAGTTACAAAAAGCAAAGGTCGCACTAATCGCATATACGCAAGCGCGCTACTTCAACCGCGGTATATCACTACTGAGAGAATCGAAGCCGATAGACAAAAAGAACTCACTCTTAGTTCTAAACCCAGTCCTGGACACGAAAGGTCTGCTTCGTGCCAATGGTCGGCTTGCTAATTCGAGCCTAACTTACAATGAACGCCACCCAATAATAATTCCCGAGAAGTCACCATTTGCCACATTATTCCTCAACTACATCCACATCTTAATGMTACACGCCGAACATCGCCTCATGCAACATATGGTACGCCAAGAGTATTATAGCCCCCGTCTTAAGCCGCAAATCTAGAAGTGCATCTTCACGTGCAAGATTTGTACTATGCACAAACAGAAAATGCGAACGCAGATTATGGCTTCCACCGGAACGCTGCAATTTCGCTCTGCCTTTCACCACAACAGGTGCTGATTTTGCTGGGCCTTTCCAGGTAAAGGCGTCTATGCTAAGGTCTCCCACTTTCATGAAAGGCTATGTGGCTGCTTTTGTATGTTCCACGACAAAGGCAGTACACCTTGAGCTATGTAGTAATCTGACGGCGGAGGCTTTTCTCGCGGCATTTGCTCGCTTCGTCGCTCGACGTGGCTACCCATAAAAGATCATGAGCGATAATGGCAAAACCTTTATTGGAGCTCAACGAGCCACAGAAAAGCAATTTGTGGATTTCCTTAAGCAAGTGTCACCCGACATCGTACAAAAGCACGCCCCTCAAGGTATCAATTGGCAATTTATACCCCCAAGCGCTTCTCTTATGGGCGGTTTATGGGAATCAGCTGTAAAAAGCTTCAAATCCCATTTCAAACGGGTAGCTGGAAATTATAAATTCAATTACGAAGAGTTCACGACGTTATTAAATAGAATTGAAGCCGTTCTCAATTCACGGCCACTCACAGCACTCTCGCAAGAACCGTCAGATTTTACTGCCTTAACTCCAGGGCATTTTCTAAAAGGAGCCCCCATGCTGTCCATTCCTGAGCCAGGCGTGGGGTCGCTATCTCTATTAAATCGATGGAAGGACGAATACATAAAGGATCTCCACAAAAGATACTGCCGGAAAACTCCTGAACAAGCGCCTAAACTTGGAGACTGTGCCCTCATTCATGATGATTGTCTACCCCCTACCGAGTGACGGCTTGGCCGCATAGAAAAGCTACATTATGGCTCCGACGGTCACATACGAGTCGTGGCTCTCCGTACGCAAAACGCAAAACTAACCAGACCGCTCGTGAAGCTATGCTTTTTACCAACCACCGACGACCGACGACCGCGAATCCGAAAACCGCAAAAACGAAACCGATAAAATCGCGATATAATAAAATCTTTAAATCTAACTCTAAAACGAAAAACACTCCCGTAACAACCGTTCGAATTAACACGCCGTATCAACTAGTCAAGAATATTTACAAAACGATCGTTCAATACGACGACCCATTCATGCCACACATCGTGGCACGATGGCCCATATCTCATTGTATGAYAGATTAATAATCAVCAATCTTTTCKATACAGATTACTATGGAAGTAGATACGCCAGTCACAACCACGCCAACCGCKCGGGCTAYBAATGCGCCACGCACCGGGCCTACACCAGCGCYCCGARCTGTGGTTGCAACAACGCCGGCAACTGTGGTTACAACAACGCCGGCACCTGTACCGGCAACCGCGCCAGCAGCGGTCCTTCCATCCGCACCTCGTGGTGGCACTCGACCACCACCACGCCAATCACGGACGTCTTAGACCCTAAGGTGCCCCATCTGTCGGCGCCCACATCGCCTAGGCCCAGGCACACGGGCATTGACACAATTGCCTGCCACCTACGCATACGACTCCGGAGTGTGAGTCACGAGGGCTGTGCCAATTATGCCACAGGCCGCACCACACGCTGTTCCATCGCAGCTCGGCACGCGAAGTAAATCGGCCACCCATCCATCGCGGCCGCATACCCCGATTCCAATCCGCAGCTCGTGGCGTACCTCAGCGAAGCGGAACCTTGTTGCGGCGTCGGCAGCCTCGACCACCACCTCGTCGGTCTACGGGGCTGAGCAGCGTTGTGGCAACGCTGCAACAGCTTCAGCGCTTTTTAGGCTAAACAGTCGTTTAGGGAGGACGGGATGGCTAAATGAGGACCGGACCCCCCTCCAAATATAAATTGCTACACCCCACACATATACACCATACTCCACACAACATCGTTTCATTCCACACTACACCCACTACACTAAACACATCATCCCATCATCCACACCACACTTTTCACACCTCACACGAGGACACCAAACATGATCAACAAAAGGGACTGGCGGCGGCGCCCAGGTCTTTWTTGATTCGATCCGTGCGCATATGCGTTTCGCCAGTCGTCGCTAAGTTTTCCCGCTTCTTAATACGACAAAGGTGAGTTGCCGCGAGAACTTAGAATTAAATACAAAAATCTTCTTACGCGTAATTTATGCTAGCAAGTCACGTTGCACGTACAGGTGCATTGAAGTCGTTGTTGTTGTTGAAAAGCAGCACTGACGTTCTCAAGTAACGGCGGCGCTGTATCGTCCTTTACTCTGGATRCGCGTGTGGTGTCGTTTAACCGTGGGATAGCGACCGCTGTCCGAGTCGCATGCTTACRTAAGCTTTTAGTGGTTGGTTATTTGTAAAAGCTATGCAAGCTAATTTCGGCGTATGTTGCGTTAACCTATACATTCAAAAAGAAGGTGGACAATACCTTAGTTCACACCGGCGTTACCCTTCTTACATTTGATTTATATGAACTATCTAGTAAAGTGGAGGTTCCATGGCGCTSAGCGCGTGTAAGACCATATTTTCCTAATCCAATGAGATGTAAATCATGCGAACTCTTAGGGCATACTATTAAAAGGTGTAATAACAAACATGCATGCAATCACATGTGTAGTCTGTAATTTTTTTTAATGATAAATGGAGATAGTCCATTGAAAGATTCACTGTCCGTTTTAGTTATGATTAGGAATTTGGATTCATTTATATTTGGAGCTGGGTCAAACATTTTGTATGTCCACCAATGGTTATTTGTGTTGTTTTACGTGTATTGTTTYTGTTATTTTACTTTATCTTTCCTTTTGGTTGAGCGTTTGTTTATAACTTGCGATTGCTTGTCACTTGTTAGTTAGCGAAAACCGGTTTTTGTATGTAGCGATGTAGGGCAGAATGCAATTTGYATATACRKCTGTCTACCTTGAGATTCGCGCTACTGAAGTAACACAATAAATTCAGTAAACTCTCAATCTCTTCCATTTGTTTCTCTCAACTCTTCCTCCCACAGCAACAGCTTTGCTAATAATTCCACACCTCAAGCTACTAACTCCACTCATTCATTTATCAGCGAACTACAATCGCACCACACTTCAAATAATTTTACCAACAACTCACAAACCAACTCATTAATTACTCAACACATAGTCACCCAGACCATGACCAGATTATGCCAACTTTCGACGATGAAGAAATCTAATCCATTCTTCTTTGTCCTATTTGCTATATGTTCAATATACTTCAATGGAATATAAAGGGCTTCTACAACAACTACACTGAACTTGAAATCCTCATTGAAGATATCTCACCACACTTCATTGCCTTACAAGAAACCCATTTTGCTSTAAATAAAATTTTATTTCTATTTCTTAAATTTCCACATAAATTCCTCGAAATCCATTCAAATATAGCTTCTTTAGCCATTCAGTTATCCATAGAATTTAAATTTACGTTTATTTGCTTGTATATTCCCCCACAACAAAATTTCACGCTTACTGAGCTTCAGAAATCCCGCAATCCTGGTTGGAGATATGAATTCGTGCTCCCCATTATGGGGCTCCCCGGAACGAACCAAAGAGGATTAATTCTGGAAAACTTAGTTCTTACAGAGAAGTTTGCCGTATTGAACGATAATGCCCCGACTCATTTTTCAACTCATAATTYGTTTACGCACATCGACCTATCTATTTGCTCTATCAAGAGTGATCAAAAGTGAATAGCTGCACTCTTGATAGTTTGTGTGATAGTGACCACTACCCAACAGTAACTGCAATTGCAACGTCATCCTCTGCAAAGGCCTTTTCTAAACCAAAGTTCCTGACAGGTAAAACAGACTGGTCCAAGTATACGCAAAAGGCAATTCTGTTTTGCGATCAAACCCCTGTATCTCCCATATGTCAATAAGGAGGCGGCTAATATCACCAAAATATTAAAGTCTGCAGCGCACCTTTCAATTCCGCAAACTATTTCTAAACTCAATAAAAAAGTAGTTGCTTACTGGTCAAAGGAGTTGAAGAGCTTAAGGAATTTAAAACAGCATAACTGGAGACAATACGAGCGTTCCAGAACAGAACCCAACCTGATTTTATAGAAGAAAGCAAATGATATTTTTCGTAAGAGAACTAAAGTAGCAAAACGAATGTGCTTCGAAAAACTTACCACAGAAATAAATCCCAGTTCTAATCCTAAAAAGATTTGGTSGGACATTAAAATGCTAACTGGCTCAACTTCCCAAGTCAAAATAAATTCTGTTAATAGCCCAACCGGTCCAATATTCGATCCCAAGGCGATAGCTGAACAGTTTGCTTCCACTTGGTCTACATATTCTAGCGACGGGAACTTTAGTGCCGCTTTTATAGATAAAAAATATGAAACTCTGAGTCGCAGCTACAATCAGCTTAACTCACCAGCTAAAATAATAGAATTAGAGATCACTTATCTAAAATTCGAAAGTACAGTACATATCTGTTCTGTCAGGTAAAACTCCTGGCGCAGATAGAATTTCATACGATATAATAAAAATCTTGCCTCCACCGCTTAATTTACGATTAATCAATCCATACAACAAAATATTAACGGACGGAATTTATCCACAAAACTGGAAAATTGCAACAATTATTCTCATACCAAAGTCTACTAACCCGTCTAAGAAGTATAAGAAATTCTGTTTTGTATTTTTTTCCTAGATCTACGCTAACAATGCACTCTGTGTAATAAGTTGCTTAATTTATTATAAGTTTCTCTCAACTAAATTTCACTAAAAAATTTACTGTTTCACTT
>NW_017537297.1:96343-106128 GCF_001853355.1 Bactrocera latifrons
TCGTTGGGCATGCTTTCGTCCGACCATATTTTACAAAGAAGCTTACGCATGTTCCTTATCAGTTCTTCGCCGCCGTGTTTGAATAGCTCGGCTGGCAATCCATCGGCCGCCGCTTTGTTGTTCTTCAGGAGGGTAATTGCTATTCGAACTTCTTCCTGGTCGGGATATGGAACGTCTGCTCCATCGTCATCGATTGGGGAATCGGGTTCGCCTTCTCCTGRCGTTGTGCGTTCACTGTCATTCAGCAGGCTGGAGAAGTGTTCCCTCCTTAATTTAAGTATGCTCTGGGTATCGGTGACTAGATCACCTTTGGGGGTTCTACAGAAGTATGCTCCGGTCTTGAAACCTTCTGTAAGCCGCCGCATTTTTTCGTAGAATTTTCGATCATTACCCCTGTCTGCCAGCTTATCAAGCTCTTCGTGCTCACGCATGTCGGCCTCTTTCTTTTTCTCTCTGCAAATGCGTCTCGCTTCCCTCTTCAACTCTCGGTTTCTATCCCATCCCGCACGTGTTGTGGTCAATCGTAATGTTGCGAGGTATGCAACCTGTTTTCTTTCCACTGCGACACGGCACTCCTCGTCGTGCATTTGCACTTTCCGAAAATTAATGGCTTCGGATGCAGCTGTACGTAAGGAGTTTGAAGTGCCGCCCCACAGTTCAATTATACCGAGTTGTTGACAAGTGCTCTTAGAGAGCAGAAGTGCAAGCCGAGTAGAAAATCGTTCGGCTGTCTGTTGTGATTGCAACCATATTTCCACTTAGATATAAATATGTTTGTATGTAGTACTTAATGGGAGTGTAAGTGAACTMTCCACAATAGGATATGCCAGAATGAAAGCTTTGCTTCTCTCAGTTTGCATACCAGTTTAGAAAATGAAAGCCGATCCGATTGCAATTGCTACCGTACTACAATCCATTCAAAGAAATCATTGATTTCTTAACACGCCCTTTGGAGATTCTTTTTGACTCCACTATCAAGGTGATATCAAATCCGTGGTTTACGGTGAAAGGAAATTAGAACACCTATGTCCAACCATAACCGAATTATAAAAAAAATGCACCAATAAGGGATAGTCTCAAAGTTTTTTTACTCTTATAATTACATTAGTATTAAAATAAAAATATTTTTAGTATAGCTACCCAAAATTCATTTACAATAATTATGTATATGTATGCGTAGAAGAAATAAAATAGGTACAGAAAGAGCGGAAAAATAAATTAAAAATTATGTATGTACGTGGTTAATTACCTTTCTTAACCATATTTACACATCCACTCGTTTTTTCTGCGAAATTCATTATAACATTTTTAAGAAGGTTTTTTTTTTACTCAGGGAGAGTTTACGAGTAATTTTGGTTAAGGCGTGCCAGCTTATTGGTGTTGCAGAAGCATTACTGCAGCTGGACTGGTCGTCAATAGACGTGTTTTATTAAGTGTTTATTAAACTATTAGCTTATTTTTTATAGAAGACTGAACCAATATATTTATATTGGCTTGTGAAAACCTACCTTAGATTGCATGGCCACCTCCGCAACAAATCCAATATGAAGCGATTTCCAGCATTGTTTTCAATGTTCCACTAGGGAAAGAAAAAATTACATGGGTGGGTAACATTTTACAGGCACTTAATAATTAATATATACTACCCTCAAGCTTCCGTAGAGACCGCCTATCACGCTCGCTTCAACATCCTCGAGCCTTTGCCAAAAAGACAATTTTATCAAATATTTATTTTGTTCATTTTAAGTGTGCTTTATTTACCGCTAAYGTGTTGTGTGCCACCGTGAAAAATAAATCAGCAACGGTTGGTAGTCAAACACAAGAAGTGCCCAACATTTTGATTCGCTTTGAAAACTTTTTATGGGATGTACTAATACAAAGGCATATACTCGTACACATACTTATAAGTTGTACACACATATGTACATCGAACTTATCTGTTCAAAAAGTAGTGTGAAGCAAACCAAGGCCAACATTGTATGTGAATCAGCTATTAGAGTGCAGAAGTCACAACTTTTAACACTTTTACAATATTTGGTTTATACAAGTAGTATAGTTATGAGTTCAGTTTAAAAAATTATATGATTTACAGTATTCATAACCGTTGTTTAGTCAAATGGAACAAACTCAATTTCTTCGCTTTTGTACATGTACCTATAGGCAAGTTAAAAATAGCCTACACCTATAGCAAACTTCTTCTTTACTGGCGTAGACACCGCTTACGCGATTATGGCCATGTTAACAACAATGCCCGGTCGTTTCTTCTTTTCGCTACGTGTCGCCAATTGGGAATTCCAAGCGAAACCAGGTGCTTCCCCACTTGGCTCTTCCAACGGAGTGAGGGTGCTCCTCTTCCTCGATTTGTCCCGGCGGTATAGCGTCGAATACTTTCAGAGCTGAACTGTTTCCGTCCATACGAAAGTTACTGAATGTCAATGTCGTCGTCTATCTCAGCCAATATACTATACATATTTATGTATATTGGCTTGTCAGTTGTTCCAGTTCATCGTTCAATCGAATGCGATATTCACCGTGGCCAACGCGCAAAGGATAATAAATCTTTCGCGGAACCTTTCTCTCGAAAACTCGTAACGATGACCCATCAGATGTTGTCATCATGCATGYACCATTCTCTGTACCATATAGCAGGAAGGAAAAAATGCGTGACGTATAGAGTTTGATTTTTGTTCGTCGAGAGAGGACTTTACTTCTCAAGTGCCTACTCAGTCCGAAGTAGACCCTGTTCGCAAGAGTTACCCTGCGTTGGRTTTCGATGCTGACATTGTTGTTGCTGTTAATGCTGGTTGCACGATAGACGAAATTATCTACAGCATCGAAGTAATAATTGTCAACAGCGATGYGGAAGCCTAATGGCGAGTGCGATCACTGTTCGTTTGATGGCWGGAGATACTTCGTCTTGCCCTCGTTCACTGCCGGACCCATTTGCTTTGCTGCCTTATCTATTCACGACAAAGCAGAACTAACGTTGCGAGTAGCTGCTACGACGAGGAGTGCCGTGTGGAACTGGAGAGAAAACAGGCTGCCAACCTCGCAACGTTACGATCGACCACAACACGTGCGGGATGGGATACATACCGAGAGTTGAAGAGGGAAGCGAGACGAATTTTCACACAGAAAAAGAAAGAAGCCGAAATGAGTGAGTAYGAAGAGCTTGATAAGCTGGCCGACTGCGGTAATGCTCGAAAATTCTACGAAAAAATGCGGCGGCTTACAGAAGGTTTCAAGACCGGAGCATACTCCTGTGGAACCTCCAAAGGTGATCTAGTCACCGATGCCCAGAGCATACTTAAATTATGGAGGGAGCACTTCTCCACCCTGCTGAATGGCAGTGAACGCACAACGGCAGGAGAGGCGAACCCGATTCCCCAATCGATGACGATGGAGCAGACGTTCCATTGCAAGACCAGGAAGAAGTTCGAATAGTTCCCGCCTGAAGAACAACAAAGCGGCGGGGCCGATGGATTGCCGGCCGAGCTATTCAAACACGGCGGAGAAAAACTGATAAGGAGCATGCATTAGCTTCTTTGTAAAATATGRTCGGGCGAAAGCGTGCCCAACGATTGGAATTAAATTTTTCTCCGAGTCGTTCGATACCAAACGAGGTTTCAGACAAGGCTCCCTATYCTGTGACTTCTTCAACCTGCTGCTGGAGAAAATAGTTCGAGCTGTAAAACTTAATCCAGCGAGTACCATCTTTTATGAGAATGTCCAACTCCTGGCATATGCCGATGATATTGATATCATCGGCCTCAACACCCSCGTCGTCAGTTCTGCTTTCTCCAGACTGGACAAGGAGGCGGAGCAAATGGGTCTGGAAGTGAACGAGGGTAAGACGAAATATCTCCTATCATCAAACAAACAGTCGTCGCACTCGCGACTTGGCTCTCACGTCACTGTTGACAGTCATAATATTGAAGTCGCAGATAATTTCGTATATCTTGAAACCCGCGTAAGCGCCAACAATAATGTCAGCCTGGAAATTCAACGCAGGATACGTCTTGCCAACAGGTGCTGTTTCGGACTGAGTAGGCAATTGAGAAGCAAAATCCTCTCTCGACGAACAAAAAGCAAACTCTATAAATCACTCATAATTCCCGTCCTCCTATACGGTGCAGAAGCTTCGAGGATGACAACAACTGCTGAATCGATGTTGCGAGTTTTCGAGAGAAAAGTTCTGCGAAAGATTTATGGTACTTTGCGCGTTTTCCACGGGGAATATCGCATTCGATGGAATGATGAGCTGCGGCTACGCTGGCTAGGTCATATTGTTCGAATGGACGAAAACACTCCGGTTCTGAAAGTATTGGACGCTGTAACCGAAGGGGGAATCAGAGGAAGAGGAAGACCTCCATTCCGTTAGGAGGACCTGGCTTCGCTTGGAATATCCAATTGTCGCCACGTAACGAAAAGAAAAAACGAGTGGTGCGCTGTTGTTAACTCGGCTATAATCGCATAAGCGGTGTCTACGAAAATTAAGAAGAAGGATAAGAAAGGTACGAGTGTTGAGGCCAATGATATCAATATCATCGGCAGCAGATTAAAGAATTCGCACGATAAAGAGTCGCCTTGTCTGAAACCTCGTTTGGTATCGAACGGCTCGGAGAGGTTTCCCGGTTTCTCGTGCTGTCAATAGCGGCTGTGAAATCGACAAAGACGTGGTGTGTGTCGGTTCTCTTTTCAAGTGTATTTTCTAAGATGTGGCGCATGGCCCAATCAGTTTATTGACGATGGGTTTTAATCTTTCACACAATACGCTCGATTGAACCTTATATGCGATGTTTATACCCATTTCAAGGTAGTTATCGCCGCAGATTGTGGGTTTCCTATTTTCGTCGATTGGGAAGAGCACACTTAAAATTTAATTGCTGGGCATACCGACCATATTTTACAAAGAAGCTGATGCATGCTCCTTATCAGCTCTTCAGCCCTCTCCGCTTTGTTGTTCTTCAGACGGGTAATTGCTATTCAAGCATGTTCATGGTTGGACAATGGAACGTCTGCTCCATCGTTATCGATTGGGGAATCGGTTTTGCCTTTTCCTGGTGTTATACTTTCACTATCGTACAGTTATTTGGAAAATATAATAATTTTAGTATGCTCCATCTGGTCTCGAGTGTAAAATTTCCTGAAGATCGATTGAGTAGTTCTCGAGAAATCTTGCCAACCGACTTCAAAAACACAGCTTCGAGAAAAATGCGTTTAAAGACGGCGCATTTAGCCTAGCTCGCTTCGAGCGCACAAGTTCCCGAGGTTGTATCTCCGAGACTATTACTCGGATCAACTTGAAGTTTTAGGCTAATATTTTAGATTTGTTGTAAAATTCTATATGAGAATAAAATAATCGAGTTTTTGAAACCCGAAACCCATGTACCTCCGTAATATTTTCACTCGTCTTTGCCTTAGTTTTCTAAAACTGCTTTCTCTCAAATAATGCGGAGCGGTTTGCTTACTTTGCAACTCCTCATCAAAATTATTGTTTAACTACCATTTTTCCTAAAATTTCATAAATATACAATTTTTTTTTTTTTTAATTTGGGGTTTAAAAAATTAAGACATTAATGATTTTGTAGAAGCACAAACACACAACTAGTTAAAATCACTTGGATTTACTGTTTGCTAACACACGAAATCAATTGTTACACACCTATACAGCAAGTACAGACACACTAGAGAGTAATTTGCGTTTTAACCAAAAGGAGCAATCATTTTCGTTTAATTTATATTTAACGTCTATTTAATTAATGTAAAGATTCCTACAGTTATTTAAAGAAATCGTTAATAAGTCTTGTTGAAATATGTATGTATGTGCTTGTACGTTTGCACTACATGTACTTGCGTCATGCTGCTAAAGAGTACAGAGTTCATCTAACGGTTGTATGTATCACCTACGAGTAAAATTAAGCGAGATAGACATAGGGATACATACCAATATTAAGTATCAGGATGGCCCCGCCAACATACATATCTCTTAGATCACTAAAGCTAATACAGTCAAATTTTCTGTTGAAAATTACTTAAAGCGCGATAAATAAATAATTAAATGCATAAGGGGCATTCACGAGCATTATACAAGATAAAAATTGGACAATGGGCGTGGTTTCGCAGGGTTGTGCGCTGGGTTTTGGACCAACCACGTAAAAAAACTCAAAAAATGAAAATAAACAACAAGCCTCGGATAAGTGACCCCTCTTTTAATGACGACCATGGCAATGATTTGAGGGCATCCACCTGGAATGTCCGGTCCCGTAATTGGGAAGGTGCCGCTGCCCAGCTTGTTGATCTTCTCGTTAGAGTGAAGGCGGACATCACCGCCGTCCAAGGAATGCGATGAACCGAAGCGGGTAGGTCCTTGTGGCATTTACTACAGTGGCTATATAAAAGAACGCCTTTTGGTGGAAGAGAGACGACGTCGCCGAGTATTGTCAGTCACCCCGAGGGATGAACGTTTAGCCACAATCAGCATCAAAACGAAGTTCTTCAACATATCGCTGATCTGCGCCCACGCCCCGATGGAAGAGAAGGACGATGTGACCAAAGATGCTTTCTATGAGCGCTTGAAACGGAACCATGAGAGCTGCCCCCCGTAGAGAAAATAGACTGCCTACCTCGCAAAGTTACGATCGACCACAAAACGTGCGGGATGGGATAGATACCGAGAGTTGAAGAGAGAAGCGAGACGCATCTGCAGACAGAAATAGAAAGAAAGAAAAGAGCTTGATAAGCTGGTCGACAGGTCTACTTCGTAAAAATTTTACGAAAAAATGCTGCGGCTAACAGAAGGTTTCAAACTCACACACCTGTAGAACCCCTAAAGGTGATCTTATGATCCGTACCCAAAACCTGCTGAATGGCAGTTAATACACACCAGCAGAAGGCGAACCCGATTAACCGATCGATGATCTCCTCGTTAGAGAATTGTAATACCGCGGAAAAAATCAATATTTATCTCAAGACTTGCTGCGGATACCACCGTCGATGACATAAAGAGTTATATCTCGTCTAAACTAAAATCGAAAGATGCAGACATCCGAAAATTTTATTTCAAATATGACAGGGATATTTCATCTTTCAAGATCGACATATCCGCTGACAATTTCAATTGGCTCTTGCCAACTCATTCTGGCCATCTGGGGTCTTTGTGCGCGAATTCGAGCATAAACGTTTTAAACCCCGTGCAGTTGTCAGTAAAATGCCAAGAAAACCCGTTGGTACAAAAAACTGATCAGCAATAATTCGCTGAGTATTTATTATCAAAATATTAGAGGCCTTAATACAAAACTCTCCGATCTGTATTCAAATAGCGTCAATTATAATTTTTAAATCATTGCTTTCACAGACACTTGGTTAAAGCCCCACATTTTTGATAGTGAAATATTCAATAGCGAATTTGAAATATTTAGATTTGACCGGCTGATCAAGAAAGGAGGTGGTGCCTTGTTTGCTGTTCATTCTTCAATTCCATCTGAAGAAGTCGATGTTTCGCATGCAGACTTCATAGAATTTAGGTGCATTCGTATTTGCGCTAATAGTGGCTATATCTACTTAACTTTGTCTTATATACCGCCTCACTCGGACGTATCTGTATATATGCAGCATGCTTAATTAACAAATAATGTTTTCTCAATGGCCAATAATACTGATTCCATGATTGTTTTGGGGGATTTCAATTTACCGTGCGTATCATGGAAATCTATTGGTGACTACACCATTCCTATTAGTACTCGCTTATGTTTTAACGAGTTCTTAGATAAAATGTCAGAGTTTGATCTTAACGAAATTAATTTTATCTCGAACGAGTTTGGTAAGTTCTTATATCTCGTCTATGTTGATAACGATTCAATGTTCTCTGTTGTCCGATGTTTCCCTTTGGTTCAGCCAGAGGACTCGTATCTTCCTGCCTTGGAAATTAACATAGAAGCCATAGCGAACTTTGCTCACAATAATACACAACACCATTGTTTTCGGTTCAACTTTGCGAAATCTAATTTTAAGAAAATTAATCACGAACTTTCTAAAGTTACTTGGCCAGATTACAGTGGCAATATTGAATTTAGTACTTCCCGCTTTAATGAAACTATTTTAAACTTATTCGAAAAATATGTTTCGAAGTGTGTTGTTACTCATAAAATTAGTTATAATTTATGGTTTTCGAAAGAATTATGTAAATTAAAAAATAGAAAATCTCATGCTTTTAAACTTTTTAAAAAAACTGGTTTAGTTGCTGACTATTCAAAATATTCTAAATTGCGCCGACAATTTGCTGAACTTAACAAAATGGGTTATAATAATTATATAAATTGTTTGGTCAGAAGCATGTCACTGTGCAAAATAGGATGCCTTTGTAAGAACGCCGCATATGCATATGCACATCAATTCTTACATCCATATAAATATGTTACGGTTTTCTATGATTTATACCTAATTGCATTTTTGTATGTTCTCAAGAAGGGATAAMAACCGGTGCTAGCATAATATTAAGACATTATTAGTAAAGCATTAGGCGTCTTAAGTTAAAGTAAAAATTAATATAAACTTAAAATTAAATAAAAATCAAGTTGTTAACTGGACATAAATTTATTATTGGGCTCCTACATAATTTGGCGACCGTGACAGGACATGTGTTCTACATTTAATATTTTCGATCAAGGAAAGCCAATAGATTAATGTCAAAGTTAATTTAAATAATTCGTTTTGTGTAATACTGGCAAGAACTGGCTCTGTGTTTGTTCAACCACATGAAATTTGCCCACATCATCTCATCATCAGAAGCTGTGTAGCGGTATCCAACAACGGATCATTTGGACTGTTGTTTGGGCAACATTCTGTATAAGCGCAGATAGCAATTCTTGCCACACATAATCATACTTGCCGCTGTAATCGTATCTCCAGATTACACGTGGTTTTATCAACGTACGTTCGAGATCTTCTCATAACATCTGTCGAAGTTACCGACAGTTCGTCAAGTCGTCGCAGTCTCTGTGCAAGGATACGGGACTCTTTACACTACAGTTTTATCGGATTGCTGATCAGATTTTGCTACATCTATAAAAACAGCATCGCAATTCACTGCTAAGTTACTCGTATATATATATTTATTTCGTGCCTTCAAATACCTAACAACAGTAAAGCCAATGTGCCTAACATGGCTAATGAGGAACAATCGCCTTTGTCCTCGCTAATTCAAACTCGTTTAACGTGCAACCTGCATAGTATAAAGCAACGAATTGCTTGTGAAGAAGTCGACAGTGATACGCATGTTCTCGAATGTCGACTATAAATTGTTGAGTCCTTTCAACACATTTGTGACATCCAAAATAATATTGAAGCCCTTTCTCCCTCAGATCAATCTAGAGCAGAAATTGAAGAAACGTACATTTCAACAAAATCTAAAATATTTTCGTTAATCAACCCCAAAAACCACGTTCATGATGGCCCAAAAATGCCAAAGGTGGATAAATTTAATTATTTCTTAAACTGTCTTTCAGGACCAGCCCTTAGCGTCATCGAACCCTTTCAGGTAACCGAAGATAATTACCCGAAAGTTATACAGCGGCTCAAGGAAAGATACGATAACAACGTTTTGATTTTCCAAGATCACATAACATCGCTTTTTAACACTCCGTTTATGAAAAAATCTGACGCAGCAACTCTACGAAATATTATTAACACTGTTGCAGCGCTTCGAGGTTCATTGCTCTCGTTGGGCTCAGAAAGTGACATAATGAATTCAATGCTAATTCATATCATCTTAACCAAAATTGATT
>NW_017537297.1:106368-117931 GCF_001853355.1 Bactrocera latifrons
TAGACATTGCAATAATATTGAGCATAGCCTAAACAATTGTCCTTCATTTCTACAAGACAATACATCTGTGTCATTTACTTCGCCGAATTCATTGCATCAGTCACCACCTAATCCATCGGTTTCACTCATCGCATACACACGTAAAAGAGCGATATTACCGACAGCTTTAATTTACATACAGGATAAATTTGGAATTTGTTCCGAATTGAGTTTCATCACCGAAGAAACAGCAAAGCGATTGCAGCTTAAAAGGTTTTTTTCATATCAGGAAATATCAGGTATTTCAGATATTCGTTCAATTCAAAGTATGCAATAAATGCGAAAATTAAATCTCGTATTGGATATTTTACTTGTTTGTCGGAATTCGTTATAACTAAACATATTACAACACAAATTTCTAGTAGTTTTATAAATACTTCTAAATGGAACATTCCCAACAATCTTCAGTTTGCGGATTCTACAAACCGCAACATATAGATTTATTGCTCAATGCAGAAATATTTTTTGAGAGCCTTCAAGAAGGCACAATTTCACTTGGAAACGGCTTACCACGCCTTCAAAACAGCAAATTAGGTTGGATTGTAGGTGGTAATTTTGAAAGGCTTTCAAATTCCCGCCCATCCATTTGCAATGTCACACTAAATTCAAATTTGTCGAATATCGATTCGATTCTTCAACGTTTTTGGGAAATTGAAATTTCACTGAAAAGGAAACAACATTGTCCGAAAAAGAAAGTTTATGTGAAAAATACTTCATTGAAAACGTTCAAGTGAAAAATGATGGACTTGTACAGGTACGGTTACCGTTCAAGGTTTCACCGACAATATTAGGCAACTCTTTCCAAAATGCCAGAAAGAGATTTCTTGCTCTTGAACGACGTCTATCTAACAATAAATTACTAAAAAACATGTATGCGGATTTCATAAAAGAATATATTGAACTCGGGCACATGGCTGCCATAAAAAACTTTGATTTCAATAACTCACACTATATAATTCCACATCATTGTGTACTCCGTCCACAAAGCCCTACTACCAAGCTTCGGGTTGTATTCGACGCCTCTGCGCGCACGAGTTCTGATCATTCAATAAATGAAATACTCATGGTTGGAGCAACAATTCAACCAGAACTAATCATCACATTATTATCATTTCGTTTACATCCCTACGTATTAACCGCCGATATATCAAAAATGTATCGGCAATTTTTGATTGACGAACAAGATCAACGATATCAACTCATTTTGTGGTGAAATGAGTCTTATGAGCCCTTACAGTTGTTTCAACTCAAAACTGTAACTTACGGTGTGGCTTCTGTACCTTTCCTAGCCATTCGCAGTTTATATCATATTGCTGATGTTAATAAAGCTGCCTTTCCTTTAGCATCGTCTGCTATTCGTGAAAGTTTTTAAAAATTGAAATCATAGAGGTTTTTCGTTCTCATGGTCTTTCTCTGACTAAATGGCACTCGAATTCTACACAATTATCTGACGCATCTTATAATGAACCTTTGTTATCGCTATGAATTACCAGATATGCAGTCAGTTACAAAGCGATCTGTTTTATCAATTATTTCCAAAATCTTCGATATCCTCGATTTATTGAGCCCCGTGATATAGTGACAAAATATTAATGCAAGAAACTTGGCTTCGTCGTTTAGATTGGGATGAAACACTACCTACCGGTCTCCATAACATTTAGTTACAGATTAAAGCCGATTTAAATTTTTATTAATAAAATCGAAGTTCCTCGTCATGTACAAACAACATCCAATTCTCGCAGTGAAGTTCATGGCTTCGCAGATGCATCAACGCGCGCATATGGGTGCTGCATTTATGTACGTTCTATTACAAACGACACTTACAAAACTACGTTACTTATTGCTAAATCTAAAGTGGCACCGATTAAAGCACAATCGCTTCCTCGTTTGGAATTATGTGCAGCACTGTTACTGAGTAGGACTTGGCAAAAAGTCAAGGATAAGGTATTAAAATTTTGCACTGACATATATTTTTGGACTGACTCAGAGATCGTGCTTAAGTGGCTCAAAATCAACCGAGCCTCTGAAATTCAGGAAATTTCAGAAGGCATTAATTGGAAACACGTACCAAGTACACAAAATCCTGCAGACATCGTTTCACGCGGCTGTAGCGCTCAGGATCTTGTAAGTACGATTTAGTTCTCTGGATAAGAGTTTCTAAAGAAAAATTCTTCGGAATGGCCTATAAGCAAGAAATCCAAGATTTGGAACGACGGAAAGGAATTAACCTCAAGTGGAGCAAAAGCAGCAACGAGGGAAACATCATCAATATTATCATCAACCGCTGTTCATCGTACTACCGATTACTTCGCACCGCTGCATATATATTTCGTGTTTTCAACAAAGTCGCTGCTAACAATAAACCAACTCCAGCAACGATACTTCATCTACCGTTAGAGGAACTCGACCATACTTGGTGGCGAATTGTCGTAGCTATTCAACAGATCGAATTCGCTGAAGAAATTGAAAGACTACAGAAACAACAAACTTTCTTTCCTTTTATGACTCGGCTAATTCCGCTCACTGGCGGATTGCGCCTCGCGCGTCGCTTGGGCGGGAGGAGGGAAATCGTTGGGTATTATTATTATGACAATAGAGCAAGCGTTCCATAGCATGGCCATGAAGAAGTTCGAATTAATTACTCTATGAAGAACAACAAAGCGGCAGGGGCCGAAGAACTGATAAGGAGCATGCATCAGCTTCTTTATAAAATATGGTCGGACGAAAGCATGCCCAACGATTGGAATTTTAGTATGCTCCGCCCACATGGTTAACCCCACAATCGCGTACAAGGTTCTATAGAAAGTATTGTGTGGAAGATTAAATCCCACCGTCAACAACCTGATTCGACCTTATCAGTGTGTGGCTGGCACAACCACAACTGACCAATGAGCAAAAAATTGAAAAAACAAAACACACCAACTCTTTGTCGATTTCAAAGCTGCCTTCGACAATACGAAAAGAAGTTACCTTTATGCCGCGATGTCTGAATTTGTTATCCCCGCAAAACAAATACGGCTGTGTAAACTGACGATGAGAAACACTAGAAGCTCCGTCAGGATCAGGAAGAACCTCACCGAGCCGTTCGATACCAAACGAAGTTTCAGCCAAGGTTACTCCCTATCGTGTGACTTTTTCAATCTGCTGCTAGATGCAGAACTATATCGAGAAGGCGCAATCTTCCTGCTCAGAAGGGTACAACTGCAATTGACAACCGATGCGGAACTAACAAAGGAGCTCAAGGATTCCAGTAATTGTTTGAAGCATTTCTACCCAAATATAAGTTCGAACCGCCAGCTGCGGCTGTGTAGACCCAAGCGTAGACCATATAATAGTTTGCTGATGCTGCCCGGATGGATGTACTAGGTCAAGAAGGTTCCAGAGCCCAATGAACATGGGTGCAAGCTGTGCAGACAAAGGGGAGAGGTATACCACGAAGCTAGGCTGGTAGCGGTAACTAGGAAAGACATACTAAAGGCAAGGGTCTGGATCCCAGCTAAACCGTAGAAGAATCTGACATGGAAAGAAAAATACCCATACGTGCTGCTACTAAGGCTGTCTCTTATACACATCTAGATGTGTATAAGAGACAGATAAACCGTAGAAGAATCTGACATGGAAAGAAAAATACCCATACGTGCTGCTACTAAGGCATCCATTGGACTGTTGGCGAAAAGTCCGCAGGGGATTAGTTAACGACTCACAAAGGCAAAAATCAAAATCTTTAAGCCGACAATCATGCTGTAGACCATCTAATACTGGAAAACGTGATAAAAGAAGTCTATGAAGATCCTACGCAATCCCCGATTCCAAAAAAAGTTTCAGACAGGGAAACTTCCTATTGTGTGACTTCCTCAATCCATTGCTGGGGAGAATAGCTGCATAACTTAATAGAGGAAAACAGTGATAGCATATGCCGATGGTATTGATAACAACAGCTTCAATATTGGGGCACTGGCGCGACAAATTCATTTTCCAGACTAGACAAGGATGCAAAGCGTATGAGTCGGGTATCGAATCTTTTGGCCAATATGGAAAAATAAATTTGGTTTTCATTGTGTTTACAAGGTTCGTTCCAAAGTAAACAGAACTTAAAAAACTAGAACAAATTGTTCTTTCGGCAAAATCAATTTATGTTATTCAAAATAGTCGCCTTCTGCTTAAATACAGCTTTTTGCACGGTCCAAAAGTATTCCGGTGCCAGCCTTTTGAATGGCCTCTACGTCTGCATAAAAAGGAAAAGGAAGAAGTCGCACTCTGCCATGTCAGGTGAATATGGGGAGTGGTTAATGCTTAAATGTGTTTTGGTCAAATACTCGTTCTTCGAATGTTGAATTCTGAGCAATTTTTGGTCGTCAGTCAATTTGAGCGGAACGAATCGTGCACACACATTTCGTCAGCCCAAATGTTTGGTCAAAATGCGATAAACCGATGTTTTGGAGATGTTCAATTCCATTTCCATGAATTTCAATGATGATTTCGGTTGATTTTTGATGAATTCATGCACAGTCCGACGAAATTTCCGGTGATCACGAATTTTGATTGACCCACATATTTATTGTCATTTATGTCCTCACGACCATTTTGAAAACGTTGAAAAATTGTGCACTCCGCTACAGTATAGGCAATCAACGCCATAAACTTGTTTCATCAACTGAAACGTTGCGGTAAAAGTTTCGGTTCTTTATTCGAAGGTCATTTCCACACCGATAACTCAAACATACTGACACTTAAAATGCAATAACTTCGCTTTTAATCTATATTATAACATATAGCAATCAAGTTCTTGTATCGAGAACTTTAACATTTGAAAATGTATCTTCACAAAAGTTGGCATATGTTAGTTTCTAAGATAATAATGTTCAGATCGGCTTACTAAAGCATATAGCTGCCATATAAACTAAACGATCAGTAAAAAGCTCTTGTCAATTAGGGGACCGGACATTTCAGGTGCATGCCCTCAATTCGTAGTCCTTACTTCGTTTCCCATGGTCGTCATCTCATCCGAGACTGGTTGTTTCCTTTCATTGGGGGTGCTTTTCTTACGTGGTGGGTCCCAAACCCTGCGCACAGCCCTTTGTAGGGGATGTTTTGACTTCTCACTTTACCTCGCCTTCAAACGGATGTTCTTAGACTAAACAGAGGATACTTGGTCAAAGACCGGAAATCGTGAGCTGCTTGAGTCATATGTAAAAAAATCGTTTCTGGACAAGTGAATGGCGATCAAAGAACTTTCCTCACTTGCGTGAACTTCTACACATGACTCCATCCGCCGAATAAATTTTTTGTATCGGTTAAATATAGCATATAGTTGCCATACAACCTGAGTGATCGGAATGAAATACTTTTATGGGAAACTTCCTCATTTGACGATATATCTTCACGAAATTTGGTATGAGTTATTGTTCATAGAAATAATTTAATATCGGAAGAAATTGTTCAGATCCGCTTAGTATATTACGGATTACTATAGCATATAGCTTCCGTATAAACTGATCACATAGTTACTAAAAGAAATGCAAATGTGAAGGGTATATTAGCTTCGGTGCAGCCGAAGTTAAAATTTTTCTTATTTTAATTGATTTTTATGTGTATCGCAAAGCAAAAGAATCTTATGGTATTTAGTATTGTGATATACATATAATTATATATATATTATAGTTTTGGTGCCAATAAGCTGTATTATTGTATTAACTTATGACTGTCTTCTAATTATACACACACCAAATGTTGACATCCTGCGTGTACTTTTCTAAATATATGCATCTAAAAGAAAAAAAAAATTATAAAGRAAAACAGCATTTATTAACTAATCATGTATTAAAATTTTCTTTTTCCCGACTTTCGTGAATGGGACATGGTGTATTGCGTACGACAGCAGTAGTCAGACATCATATGCCGATCTCATCGACCTTTAGAGCTGTCTATGAACAGACGCCATTAATTTGACGGGTATTTTACAAGACATATTTCGAGAAGAAGGCTTTTTACATTTAAACAAAAACCAATATCATTTTCCGAATGAAAAAAATGCAGCAGGTCTTGTTCTCTTGTAAGATAAAAAGTCACTTTTGTACAAGCGATAGGTTTTTTCTTTTAATCTCGAAGCCTTATCAAAACATTAAATTCATTTTGAGTGAAAGGCTTTCGTTCTGTAGATTCTATTGCTGCGAAATCACGGTCGCTACGTTGGAACATTTACTTTCTCATTTCATATTTTTAACGTTAACTCCGCATAAATTAATACAGCAGAAGTAGCAGTCATCAAAGTGATTTTTTTTGTTCTCCATTGTATAGGCACTCCAAATCTCATATGGTGGCTTTGACCGCTAACCCACTGTCTCAAGTGAGGTGTTCACGGCTTGTACGAGAAAAAAAAAATAAGCACTTTTTACAAAATTCGTTATAGCTTTTCTATAATTTTTAATTGTGTATTCACCTTAGATGAAATAAAACATTTCGCTCATTAAGACAACTTCTTCTTGATGAAGACATGATGTTAGAAAAAATATATGTACAGAAATGTACCAATAAGTTAATAAAAAGAACTAATTAAAGTACTGATTACAGCTACAGCTAATATTCAAAACTGAGCGTAGATCGGAAACGACACGTAGAAAAAAAAATTAAAATAATTTAGATTTACCTAGTCCAAACCTCTTTTACTATCTTTGCACCAATTTTTTTGCTTTCTGTGGGCCAGTGTAATGTATAAACTCATTCGAGGTTGTAGTCCAATTATACCCATAAGATATAATCGATCGGTTTATCATCCGATTTTATCAACTTTGACACAGTATAAAGAGAAGTAAGAAGAAATCACCCTTAGCAAGTATGATCACTTAAAAAGTTACACTTTTGAACATTAATTTGTGAGGATGATGTTGTAGTTACTAAAGTCAATAACTCATTAAAGAAACACGACAGAAGCATTAAATTTTACTGCTACGGGAGCAATATTTTGAGTTTTTGAAATTAGAKGTTCTATCCAAAAATGAGCAGCGCAACATTCATTATTAACTTTTTAGAACGGTCGTTATTCTCTGTTGCAAAATTTGTTATACTACAAGACGAGTTCCAAACTAAATAGGACTAAAAAAAAAAACAGAAAAAAATGGCTTTTTCGGCAAAATCAATTTATTTCATTCAAATTTGTCTCCTTCTGCTTCAATATACCTTTTTGTACGCTCCAAAAGAGTGTCGAACGAGGTATAATAGGATTACTGTTGATCCAAACAAGATTGAAACAATAAAAAATTTTCCAGTTTCATTTTTAGGCTTAGCTGGTTATTATAAAAAATATATTAGGAATTTCGCATCTTTCACTAAACCATTAACTATTCGTTTAAGAGGAATGATAAGAAAAAATCAGAGCTCCAAAGTAGACAAAAAATTAGACGAGGCAGCATTGAATGTACTGCAAAGAAAAATATAGCAATTCGGGAACAAACAGAACTCTTTCTTCAAAGATTTCTCGAAACCATTTGTTGTAACTACTGATGCAAGTAATTTTGCTATTGTAGCAGTCATATCTCAAAATAAGCAACCATGGCCTTCATTTCAGTAACAGTAAATGATACTTGACAAAATTATAGCACAAATGAAAACGAACTATCAGCCATAGTTTGCTCACTTTAAAAGTTACATACCTATCTATATGGAGTAGGAAATTTAACTACAAGTTGTGCTCCAAAACTTAAAAAAAACATAACAAATGATTTTTTTGGCAAAATCAATTTATTTTATTCAAAATAGTCTCCTTCTGCTTCAATATACCTTCTTGTACGCTCCAAAAGAGTGTCGAACGAGGGTTTTAGCTCGTTGGCCGGTATGGCCGTCAGACTTCCGGTGCAATTCCGCATAACGCATTCCTTTCATGAGCGAATTCATTTCGAAAAGAAAGAAGTCGCACGGTGCCATGTCAGGTAAATACGGTAGATGGTTAAAATGTGATTTTTAGTCAAATAAGCTTCTTTCGAATGTTGGATTCTGAGCAATTTTTGAGCGGAACAAATCGTGCAAACATCTTTCGTAAGCCCAAATGTTCGAACAAAATGCGATAAATCGATATTTTGGAGGTGTTCAATTCCATTTCCATGAATTTCAATGATGATTTCGGCTGATTTCTGATGAATTCACGCACAGTCCGATCGAATCTCCGGTGATTTCGGATTTTGATTGGCCCGCATGTTGATCGTCATTTATGTCCTCACGACCAGTTTAAAAACGTTGAAACCACTCGTGCACTCTGCTACGGGATAGGCAATTTCAACAATTGAAACGTTAAAAAAAAATTTCGGTATAAGTTTTATCAATTTTAAAACAAAATTTAATGTTGGCTCTTTGTTCGAAGCCGATAACACAAATATACTGACACTTAAGACGCAATAATTTCACTTCCAATCGATGAGATGTCAGTGGAAAATCGATGAAGATAGCAGATTCTAACGCATCAGTCGACATATAGACTCAAAAACGTCTTTTTTACATACTGTGGAACACACCTTGTATTTCGACAGACCATCAGTCCCTCAAATATTCAACATCAGACAAGAATCCGAATACGAAATTAAAAAGGTAGAAAAATTTAACTGAAGAATATGGATGGAGCAAAACTTGTTTTTAAACCAGGACACCAAAATGTTGTAGCAGACGCTTTATCAAGACAACAATTCGCATAGATTGAATACTGATTGTTCTCAATATTCGGCAGAAATTTCACCTGCAGAACATTTGGAAAGGGGTAAAACAAAAATTGAATTCATTTAAAAATCAAATTGCCCCTATTTATGATTCAGCAAATATTATGCCATACAATCCACTACAAAGACAAGGTTGACTTAATAGAAAAATTAAAAGAAGTTGCAAGACCAACTGTCACGAACGCTAACGAAAATAGACGAGGAAATATTATTTTATGTCAAAGATGACATTAGTGCTAATTTTCCAACATGAACATTTGTAATATCACCAAATCTATTGATAGATGTTATAAACATAGACGAACAAAAGGAACTAGTGAACTAAAGACACACAGRCGTGCTCACCGCAATTATAAAAATAACACGCAAGAAATTTTGCTTGCACATTTTTGGTGTAACGTGAAGCAAATGTGTAAAACAGAAACAATGAAATGTGCATTTGTTCACAACACAAGTATGAAATGCATCTAAACAAACAACGTATAGGAGAAACTCCAATTATAACAAAAGTAGGGGAATACATACAAATGGATAATACATAGTATACTCCAATGCTAACATCCTATGTCTGATATGCATTGACTCCAATACTCCATTCAAGAATGAACGATCAAGTTCACGGGTTCACAGTACGCTAATCGAAATTTTGACAAGCTTAGCTAGCGAAATCAAAACAGCTCCTGGCGAAGAATTGTTTAACGCGATATGACAGTACAATAAAACTATCCATTCAACTGCAGGATACAAGCCGGAAGACGTATTCTTCAATCGGGAAAAGTATCCGGAAATAGAAGACATTTTACTCAAAAATCAAAAAAGAAAAATCAATTAAATATAAGTCAAGTGATACAATTTATTCCCGAACGGACAGACGGAATTAAAGTCTCAATAAATATAAGAAACATACTTTAAAAGAAGATCGCGGTGCAACCATTCTAACTAAGAGTGGAAAAATTATCCATAAGAGCAGCATTCGAAGATAAGCTATAACATTTACGACGGTATTATAATATTATTTACAATTTACTTCTCTTTTGCAGATTTAGTAACTTACCTCAGTAATGGAAAATTTGTTTTGACTGAGACAGACATTTGAAGACACACAATTTTTGTGCCATGTAGCCTATTTAACGACTATACTTACACCGTACGAAAATATTATGAGTAACAGGTATAATGCGAATCCGAATGAAGAAGAGGCTATTATAATCAGTAAAATAGAGGCTTTAAAATCACAATTAATACCCACAAACTACAGGGCACAACATAAAAAAAAATTGGCTTAAATTACTTAATTGAAAACAATTACAAATAAAAAAGATTAACTCTCAGCCTTAAAAATTATTAGAAAAATTAGATCCGAAGGCTGTTGTAGAAGAATTTGTAATCAGAGAAGTTTACAAAAAGCTAGAGGCAATCACAAGTACAATTAATTTTGCTAGAAATGGAAATTTTTACTCTGGAACTTTAAACTTGAACAATATTCACGAATTGATTTCCAATGAAATTTTTGATAGTCCTGTCATAAATATATTAGAATATTCAGATATCCACGTTTGTATGTACAGGAATGCGATAATCTCATATATGTATATGTAAATGCCCTATCATTAATAATGAATGGAAATTATACAATTCCTTCCGTTATCCTACAAATATGGAAAATTACAAATTGAAAGAAAAATTGCAAAATGTGAAAATAAATTTATAAGAATATCTCAGTGTAAAAATAATGTGGGAATAAATATTTGTAAACAAGAATTGCAAGATAATTTCACCACCCCTTTACTAAATAAGTACAAAGCATATTGTTATATTGTTCAAGAAAACAATGTGCCATTATTAATATTAGATCACGGAAATATTATAATTGACAGAAACCATATATGGAACGGCCAAAATATTACAGGCACAAAATTAATTCAGTTTAATATAAGCACTACTTTAGATAATAAGACATATTTTAACCATGTCCAAGAAATAAAAAATATAACACATGGTTATCAAAACGAACAAATCAAAATTATGCAAATATTAGAATCCAAATCTAATTATAAATTTTCTCCAATACAAGAAATGTACAAATACCTAATYCCTGTTGAGAGACGCCTTTTACATTTTTTAAGCTATGCTATTCTTTAAGTAATAATGTTAGGATTATTTATTTACGCCTCAGTAAAGGCATGTAAATATTACCAGAATAAACAAGAAGTTTTTTGGCCAAGCAGCAGGTATATGAAATGGAAGTTCAGCGACTTTAAGCACAGCGCCTTTGAAATGAGGACATTTCATTTTAGCAGAGGGGAGAGTTAAGAAAGATAACATTTTTTATCATACTCACGAACCCAAATATATCAACAAATCCTTATCAGCTGTAAACATAAAGACATGTATCATGACATAAGTATACACATAATAATGTATGGTAATTATCAGGAAAATATAATAACTTATCCAAATATATTTATCAGCTTCAAATAAAAACACAACAGAACAACATGAATGTTCTATCGATGTCCTTCAGTCTTAGTATTGCCATCAAACATGAAGGTGGAGATATTAAACTCAACAAATAGATAAAATAATAAACACAATATTATTATTATTTAACTCGCCTCCGGTCACACACACTCACATACATCTTATCTCCTAATATACATTCCGAACAAAGGCGAACTATGTATGTAAACCGATAGAACTCGCTTTGACATGCACTATCAGTCGAACAATAGAAATGAACATGCATTATCTAGAAAGGCATTCTCAACATGTAAACAACAAACATCTGGCAATGGAATAATCCACTGCGATAACCAACTCCG
>NW_017537298.1:0-12494 GCF_001853355.1 Bactrocera latifrons
AAAAACCATATCTCAGGAACTACTCGACCGATTTCAATGAAATTCGGTATATAATGTTTTCTTAACACCCTGATGACATGTACGAAATGTGGGTGAAATGGGTTTACAACCACGCCTTCTTCCAATATAACGCTATTTTGAATTCCATCTGATGCCTTTAGGAACCAATGATGATAGCGGAATAAAACTTTACACAAATACGGTATTTGAGCTGAAGTAGCCCTTGTGGAAAAATTGTCGTGATCGTACTATAACTTTTCAAGGTCTCTGATATCGAACACGAAGAACTCAGTGCCTAACGTAACCTAACCGAAAATATCGGTAAATCTCTCAGATTTTTTCATGTAATTCAGAGGGCATCATTTTTATACTCTCGCAATAAAGTTGCTAATAACGATATATATCGTCATATATATGGTTACATATACCAAAGTGGTCAGGGAGGCGAGTAGAATTGAAATCCGGATGTCTGTCTATCCGTCCGTGCAAGCTGTAACTTGAGTAAAAATTGAGATATCTTGATGAAACTTGTCATAAGTATAAGATGTTCGATGACACCCGAACTTAGCCCTTCCTTAGTTGTTAAGATATCGTTTTGAAATTTTGCAAAAGTCATTTTCTCTTCAAGAAGCTGCTCATTTGTCGGAACTGCCAATATCGGACCACTATAACACATAGCTGCCATACAAACTGAACGATCGGAATAAAGGGCTTGTATGGAAAACTTTCGCATTTGACGTGGTATCTTCACGATACGCATATAGCTGCCATACAAACTGAATGATCGTAATCAAATTCTTGCATGGGAAACTTCCTCATTTGACAATATATCTTCATGAAATTTGGTATGAGTTATTGTTCATATAAATAATGTAATATCGGAAGAAATAGTTCAGATCGGGTTACTATAGCATATAGCTGTGATACAAACCGAATGATCGGAATAAAGCGCTTGTATGGAAAACTTTTGCATTTGACGTGGTATCTTCACGAAATTTGACATGGATTACTGCTTAAGGTAATAATATAATCTTCGAAAAAATTGTTCAGATCGGATTACTATAGCATATAGCTTAAATATAAACTGAACACATAGTTACTAAAAGAAATGCACCTGTGAAGGGTATATTAGATTCGGTGCAACCGAAGTTAACGTTTTTTCTGTTTTTATATTATTTTGGAGCCTATGAAATTTCAATATCAGGATACTTCAAATATCCCACAGACCTCTCAGCACATCAGTCGCCAATTCTACCTGTTGGGTAGTGTAACTATATTAATTATAATCAATTATTAGAAAATTTCAACACACATTTCTACAATAGGCTTAACCCTAGGTGAAGAGAAATTCATCTCAATTGACTAATATATTACAACATTTGCAAACATTCACAATTGCAACACAATAATAGAATTAATAAACGTTTCCGATTACAAAATGCTAATCTGTGAAATTGTTTTGCCATCAATCAGAAGTGGAAGTGCCAACACAGTTAGCAGTTAGCACAATTTGTGACAAGCTAGATTAGATTCAATTAAATATTCGCAATTATATGCATTAATAAATATATGTAAATAATTTCAGTTTTGCTTAATCTTTGCGCATTTGGCGCTGATATGGCGAACAAAAGCACATAAGCGCCGTTAATTGCAGCTCAGTCGCTTATTGACGCTGTCGCACATCATTTCGCCAATACAAAATTGTATCTAAGAAATTTTGAAAATGTTAACCGAAATTTTGTTGTGTATTTGTGCTGTGGTTTGCCTCTATTTATCCTATCGCTATGCGGTCGGGCGTCCTGAAGGATTTCCGCCGGGTGAGTAAGCCCATGTGCATGTGCGCGTGTATGCGTGTGTTAATGTGTTTTTATACGGTTATTTGGTTAAAAATTTAATTTCGAATTTTTCGTTTTGCGTTGGAAATTGATTTTGTGTCTTGCCGTTGCAGGTCCCCCACGCATACCGTTCTTCGGCAGCTATTTATTCATGATGCTGGCGAATGCCAAATATTTGCACAAAGGTGTGTTGAAATTTAGTAAATGGTATAAATCCGACATTGTGGGCTTTCATGTCGGCCCATTTCCTGTGGTGGCGGTGCATAATGTAGAGGGAGTGCGTGAAGTTTTAAACAGAACGGAGTTCGATGGACGTGCTCAGGTGTTCTTGGCTGAAATGCGTACACCGTGTAATCAAGTTTTGGGTAAGTTTCTCGTTGAAAAGTGCAGTCGTTGAGGATTTTTTTTCTTGGAATACCTCTGTGGCAATCATTATGTACTTAAGTAAATTTATAAACTGAGCGGAGGTTTTTACAAGTTCACATCTCGTGCTTAAAAGTRTCACTACCGAWATTTAGTATGCTGTTATTTTAACAKYCTGGRGTTAGCCTTAAAAACTYTGTTTTAGAACCTTTAAAGTGTGGTTTTGGGATGTTTGAAGACTTCAGTCTACTTTTTGTATATTTTCTAAGTTGATTTAAAAAAATAGTATTAAAAATTTGGAAAAAGAATTTTCATATTTTCTTCTTTTCGAAAGTTGGCGCCAATTGGATATTCCAAGCAAAGCCACATACATATCTCATACAGTTCATTGTTCCATTGAATGCGATATGCGCCGTGGCCAACGTGCAAAGGACCATAAATCTTTCACAGAATCTTTCTCCCGAAATCTCGTATCGTCGACTTATATGTTGTCGTTATCGTCCATGCTTCTGCACTATATAGCCGGGCGGGAATAATGAGTGACTTCTAGAGTTTTTTTTTGTTCGTCGAGAGAGGACTTTGCTTCTCAATTGTCTACTTAGTCTGAAGTAGCACCTGTTGGCAAGAGACATTCTGTGTTGGATTTCGAGGCTGAAGATGTTCCAAGATAGACGAAATTATCTACGACTTCGATGTTATGTCTGTCCACAGTGACGTGAAAGCCAAGTCGTGAATGCAACGACTATTTGTTTGATGACAGGAGATATTTCGTCTTGCCCACGTTCATTACCAGATCTATTTGCTTTGCTTTCTTGTCCAGTCTGGAGAAAGCAGAACTAACGACGCGAGTGTTGCGGTCAATTGTATCGATATCATCGGCTTACGCTAGTAGTTGTACACTCTTGTACCAGATGATGTACCAGAGATGGTACATTCTCTATTCAGATCTGCAGCTCATATAATTTTTTTCAGCAGTTGAAGAAGTTGTATGATAAGGAATCGCCATTTCTGAAACCTCGTTTGATATCGAAAGGATCGTAGAGGTCCATCCCGATCCCGATAAAAGTTTTGGTAATTTTCAAATCGGCCTAAAATTCTGAGAAGAGATAAAATGCAAAATGTGTGCACTTGTTTGTGTTACAAGAAGATCTAGTAGAGATGTGTTTCTTGTTTTTTTTTTTTTTTTGGGTGAAATGAAACAATTTTTGCAGTTTAAATAGGTTGCTTTCGTACTAGTACATTGACTTTAATTAATGATACGAGAATATTGCCACATTAGTATACTGAATTTCCATTTTCCATACAGCATTTCCATTTTGTTTCATTTCACAGGCATTTTCTTCCGTGAAGGACCCGTCTGGAAGGAACAACGTCGCTTCATATTGCGTTACCTACGTGACTACGGCTTCGGACGCCGCTTCGCCGAATTGGAGTCGATCATTCAAGAGGAGATCACCGATCTGTTGGATCTCATACGTAAGGGGCCACAGTATCCGCATGAACATGAACTCTCCAAAGTAGGAGGTCATCGCATTTCCATACCAAATATACTTAGTCCATTCGTGACCAACTCATTTTTTCACATACTCATGAATGAGCGCGTCCCACGCGCTGAACAAGCAGAATTACTGCAGTTGGTCAAGATGGGTATGCAATTCCAGCGTCATGCTGACGATTATGGCAAAATGCTCAGCATAATGCCATGGATACGTCATGTCTTTCCAAAGGCCAGCTCATACGAAGCACTCATGGAATCGAACGTATTTATTTACGGCTATTTTGAAAAAATCGTGGACTATCACATACGCACTTACGATGAGTGTAGTGAACGCAATTTCATCGATTTATATATTAAACAAATGAAGCAGGAGCACGCGAAGGGGCATACAGATTGCTACTATCGTGAACAATTCATTTTGAGTTTGGCCGATTTTTCCTTTCCCTCATTCACCGCAGTCGGCGCACAATTGGGCTTTCTGATACAATATTTCCTAATGTATCCGGAAGTGTTGAAGCGCGTACAAGCGGAAATCGATACGGTGGTGGGTAGGGGACGTTTGCCCAATTTGGAAGATCGCCAAAATTTACACTACACCGAGGCGACTTTGCGCGAGGGCATGCGTATTGAGACCTTGGTGCCATCCGATTTGCCGCACAAAGCTGTGGTGGACACAGAGCTTATGGGCTATAAGATACCAAAGGTAAGGCTTTACGTTGCATTTTTTTAGTGTTCAACTCCATTTTTTTTTTATTTATTTTAGGATACAATTGTGATACCTGGTCTCTACGCTTTTCACTCGGATCCACGTCTCTGGGGTGACCCGGAGAACTTTAGGCCAGAACGTTTTTTGGATGACAATGGTAAATTGAGCTTGAAGAAAGATATTTCATTGCCGTTTAGTGCAGGTGAGTTGAATTTCTATTGCGATAACCATTCAGAGGTTGATATAAGTTTCATTTAGGTAAGCGTCTTTGTGCCGGCGAAACTTTCGCTCGAAATATTATGTTTTTATTGACGACGGCGCTGTGTCAAAATTTCAACTTTGTTTTGGCACCCGGCGATAAATTGCCAGATATGTCGAAAAATTTGAACGGGCTTTCTACAACACCTTTGGATTTCTGGGTGCAAGTAGAGGAAAGAAAGTGACGTATTGTTTTTGTTATTGTTACTTATATTTGTAAATATGTTGATTAGTTCGAAAAGAAAAGGCTGACTGTTCTATTATGAAAGGTTTTACATATAATCGTAGAGCGTGTTAATTGTGCTATGTATGATATACAATACAGATAAATATTTAAGCTCAAAAATTATAAAATATATGAAATAAACTTATTTTCAGAGGAACTTTATCGAATATGTCCATTTATAATATTATTGAATAATTTTTTAACCCCAGTTGGTATTACATTTAATTTGTTGGGAGACATTTTGCATTAAATGTAAAATTGTTTGAAGAAGACTTCTTCAAGTAGAAACTACGTCCAACTAGAAGTGATCCCATACAAGTACGCATATTAATTACTCTCTTGTATCTGAGAGTGTACATGAAGACCGTAGAGAGTCGATTCGGCGCCGTTGGCAGCAACTCGGCCTGAATTATGAAACGTCTTGGCGCATCTTTCGTTGATATCTTTAATTAAAAGCGTACAAAATAAAGCTTGTGCAAGAAGTGAAGTCCCATGACCTTTGCAAGAGACGTTGCTTCGCTCTATGGGAACTTAATAATTCCAAGAAGTTCCGACGTTTTCGAACCAAATTTTGTTCAGCTATGAGACCCATTTCTGGTTTTGGGGCGAAGAGTAACTTGAAGTGATTCCAGAGTTGACATTTTATCCAGTAAAAACAATGAGAACGTAACTGTCAATGGCGACCGTTATTGCGCCCTGATAATCGACTATTTGATGCCTGAAATTGGAGCTCGTAGTCTCGCAGACATTTGGTTTGAACAAGACGGCGCCATTTCCCACACATTGCATCAATCATGGGTTTTTGAGAGAACCTTTCGGTGAGCAGATAATTTCACGTTGTGGACCAGTCGATTGGCCACCAATTTACTCTAATGGAAAGCCGCCGCTACACAATTTTTTTGTAGAGCTAAGTGAAATCGCTCATCTATGCAAATGAGACCTGGCCGATTGATGCCTTGGCGTGTTATTGCTGGCATTAGGCCAAAATTGCTAAAAGTGGTGGAATATTGGGCCACTCGACTGGAATTGCCCGAAATCTTTTTAAGAAAAGTCAAACCCTTATCTTTAAAATAAAGCAAAATTCTTGGCCGTAACATTAAATAATATATGTTTTATTTCTACTTGAAAACCATATGCCTCAAATAGCAACAATCTTTATTTTTACATATCGCTCGATATTTTTTCGGAGTAAAGGGATGCCTATACTTACACATATGTATTTTTATTAGTATTTCAAATTTTTGTAAATTTTCCATGATGTATTACTACATACAAAAATTTGGCAGGTGTTCTTTATTATCGTCTCTTTAAAAAAATTTCAACTGCTTGTTAGAAGTCTGACAGATTATCGCAGGGTCATTAACAGCAGCGATGGCGCGTTCAAAGAAATTATATATAGAGTAGACTTGGCATGAAATTTCATATATATAGATGTAGACATGTACATACATACACATTTATGTAGGTGTGCAATTAAATTTAGTGGGGCGAATGAGCTGAATCGCTGCCAATCTCTCGCGCTCGTTAACTCATTTAAATTCTGACAATGCCGCTTATAATGATACTTTATTAGGTGAAAGATTATGATTAAATGTGACACCCCTACACGAAAATTACGTACTAGTAATACGAATATCCAGATTATAACGTCGACTTATTGAAAACGTTAAAAAAAAATTATTGTGAGAAATAGTTAGTTATTTTTAAGGGATCAGTAGGGCAGATTCTGTTTTTTTGATATTTTTTTTCATAGAAATTTTTATTCTACAATAGAACTTTTTTCAAATACCATGAGGTATATCGTAGAGTGCATAAACAAATTTTTTCGGAATTTTTTGATGACATCTATCGGAGAAATGACTGGGTGAATGACATGCGTTTTTCACTGGCGGACACGATTTCTCATGTTTGGATCATCTGAAAACATAATTTATTCTTAAAAAGTATGTGAATGGTTATCGTCCCTACTAGAATCATGAAAAAATGTTGATAAATAAAAAAGTAATTAACGTTTTTTTAATTTTCCCCCATGTTTTTTTACAAAAATTTTGTCACAACGTTTTCAATAAATTATAAAAAATTTTGAATCTAGAAGGGACGAACATTTAAAAAAAAAGCAAATTAAGCAAATCGGTTGAGTAGTTCCAATCATGTCCGCCAGTTTGTTTGAGAAGCATGTTTTGAGAAAAACGCGTTGAAAGTGTCAGGTGTGCACTACGAGCGCTCCGAACGTCGAGCGGTATTATTATTTTCGGCCCTTTTTCGAAACCTTCAAATGGTAAAATGGGTTTCTACATTCTAAGGGTATAGGGGAACAGAAAGGGTATAGGGGAACAGAAAATGCAAAAAAAATTTTTTTTTTTTTTTTTGAAAAAGATTTCCCTACTGACCCCTTAATTTATCTGTATACGAGATGTGTTCCAATAATAACGGAAATTTTAAATTAAAAAAAAAAAAAAAAAAATTCTTTTGTCTATGTTAAGGTTTTCGCCTTCAAAATAGTCCCTATTCAATATTATACACCATTGCTAGCGCTTTCTCCAATCGTCAAAACTCTTCTCAAACTCGATTTATGGATAGGCTTTAGCTCTTTTAGATATACGCTTATAATGTAACCTTTTATGAAACGAAAATCGCCAAGCACATAAAAACATGTCTAACCTTAGACAATGCAAACATAACCTCATATAAAATATATTGTATTGATCGGTGTAGAAGAGAATTACACTTTATATTAACAGCAACTTAAAATTTAGTGCGGACTGTTTGTTATCATTCGAAAGAACATTCTTTGGAATTTACATTTTGAAGATTATCTCTTGTGGTCAGTATTGGTCGCGGCTCCGTCTCATATGGTCCAGCTATTCAGTTCAAATTCCGATGACTCGTTTGAGCATTTCGACTGATAACAGGCGAATGACACGCTTGATATTTTGATCCAAGGCCATAACCGAAGCGGTGGCCAATGTACCAGCCCATATCGTGAAATTTGCTGACCGAAGTGTTATCTCAATAAATTCACTGATTGATGCGATTTCGCCGAGATCAGGCATCAAATAGTTGGTTATCATAGCGACATAACGGTCGCCATTGACAGTTAAGTTCTCACCGGGATCATTTTTGAAGAAATATGCCCCGATGATTTCACCGGCCCACAAACCACACCAGACCGTTGTCGTTTCTGGTTTAAATGGCAGCTCTTGAATCTCTTCAAGTTGCTCTTCGTCCCGAAAGCGGCAATTTTGCTTGTTTACATATGAAAATTCTTACTTCAAAAGCCAAATATCTCGAAAAGTATTAATGATATTATTTTTGCGCTCGGACCTTTTTAGTAGCAAATAAAATTTCCTAGAAGTTTGTCATTTACATTTTTCCATAGCTCTTGTCATTTACGAGATATATACAAAAAAAAAATGGGAATCTCGGGAAAAATCAGGTTTAGAGCTCCGTACTACCTCGCCGATGTGAGTTTCGACTTTGTCGCAATGGACACTTTTGTAGAGTGTTCAATTCTGAGGAATGTGTGTCCAAAGTCAAAGCGATGCCATAAAATGCGTTTGAGCTATAGAAATTAAAAAAAAAACGCGATTGTCTTGTATCCAATCCCTAATATTAATATTAGGGGCTCAAATTTTCAAGGAATATTGTTTAGGGTATTTCCAAGGAAATTTCATGAGGGGATTAAAAAAATTAATTAAAAAAAAAACACTCTGACATTTGATCGAATATAGTGTCCTTTCTTTAGTTTTTTTGGTTTTGAACACCACGCTAAAAGATTGGTTGGCAAAAGTGGTTGTAAGCGCATTAGAAGGGCATTTGCAGAATTTCCTATAGGGAAGGTAATATATATATGAGGACTCAGGGAAGTATTAACCCGATTGAACCAATTCAACATTTTCGCGCAACGTGTTTCTGGGAGTGGTTCAAGACGAAAATGCAGCATTCGTTAGAACAGAAGTGCGCGATTAATTTCTGTGTGAAACTCGGAAAATCTGCGACAGAAACAGATGTTGCTCTCTCCCCGCCCAAAACAGGGAAGAATGAGCAAATCCAAAGAAAAAATGATGCTCATTGTCTCTTTTGACATCAAAGGCCTCATCCACCATGAATTTGTTCCTCCTGGACAAACCGTCAACGCCAAGTATTAGGGGGAAGTTCTTAAGAGGCTCAACGAAGGTTCAATCGGGTCCGACAATACATCGCAGCGGATTGCAAGTTGCACCACGACAACGCCCCGGCTCACACCGTCTTTCTTGTGAACAGCTACCTAACCAAGGCACGCATCCCAACGCTTCCACAGCTGCCATACAGCCCAGATGTCAAAAATTTAAAATTTTTATGAAAACCATTATAAGGGAAGTGTTCTGGGTTATTACTCGATTTCACTTGAGCAGGGACAAAGATATGAGTTCTGTACCTTAAATTACGGCTTAGTTATGACACTTTATACGTTTCCTATTAGTGGCGTTTGTGGGCGTGACAGTTGACCGATTATGGGTGTACATAAAATCAAGGTTCGTATGGTTCAAAGAAGAACACACAAGTTCCAAGTTTCATCCAGATATCTAAATTTTTACTGAAGCTACAGCTTGCACAGATGGACGGATAGACAGGCTGTCACCCGGATATTTGATATTTAAAAAATTGTGTTTTGTTAAATTGGTACCACTGTCCTTAATTTCTACGTTTGTGTATTGCGGGTGGTATAACGTAATACCGAAAATCAAAATCTGAAAATTGAGAATTCCGACAGTCAAAATGACGACAAATCAAAATACCAACAAATCAAAAAATCGTGGCTCATGATCATAATCCTTAGAATTTTCTTTCTGTGCTTCGATAGAGATAAGGACGGGTGTATAACGTAATCTCGAAATTTAGAATCTCGACAGCCAAAATACCGGCAAATCAAAACACTAACAAATCAAGAAAAGGTGGCTTTGTTCGTTCGATACCCTGCGGCCTTCGGTCTCCGTCCATTAACACGCTCAGGATCATAACCCTTAGTCAGTAGAATTCGCTTTCTGTGCTTCGATAGAACTAAGGGCATACAAGATAAAATATTTTTCACATATCGGCATTTTGATTTAGCTGCATATTTAAATTTAGTCGGCACTTAGAACTTCGATATTTTATGTGTATCCCCCTTTAAAGACGATCGAGAGGTCGTTGAAGACATGCCTCGTTCTGGACAACCTCTTCAACTGATGACAATATTAAAAAAAAAATGGAGGTTATGGAATTTGAAAGTCAAGAGATGGCAAGAAAGCTCGACATCTCACGYCAGTCCGTTCTTACTCGACTCGTCGCACTAAAACTGATTTTTTCATAAAGAGTATTATGACCACATTAAGGCCAGAAATGCAATGAAAACAATCGATCAGCCACCGTATTTGTCAGATTTTTCTGGTTCCCCAAATTAAAGTTGCCGCTCCGTGGAAYCCGTTTTCAGTCGATCGAAGTGATAAAACAAAATTCCCTGAAGAAGCTGAAGGCCACTTTTACTTTACTTTGAAGGCGAAAAAAATCGTTTTATTTACAATTTACGAGTACTTTTTTGTCACAATGTACATACTWTATATAGTACAATGTAAAMAAGTTTAAATTAAATTCACATAATTTACTCTAGGAAAATATATACTAATTATGTACTTAAGTGTGAATGACCAGAGTGATARTACTTCTTAAGAAGCGTTATCAGTTTCGGCTATAAATGCAGCTACAGATATCTACTATACAACCTCATAATGATAAAGGCAAAATCGAAATGAAAGCTGTGAATTTTGTTTACAACAATAAATTGCAACTGGATCCTAGAATAGAGTTGAGAGCTTATTGATGAGCATAACACTGATGGTGGAGATGATAAAGAATGTTGGTTCAAACAATTCATCAATTTAAGTAAATAAATAGATACAAAAGGACAAATGATAAAAAAATGTTCTTAAAAAWWATTTTTTTTTTCTGAAGAGCCAATCCTGTACAGCATTAATATATGTATGTATGTAAGCTTGACCGAAAAATGGTAGATGTACAACCAGGGGCGGATCCAGAGTAGAATTTTTTTTTTTGGGGGGGCCCTTATGATTTTGTTATTGATTTAAGAAATGTTTAACTTTAAACTATCWTTTTATTTTTTATACATATTTCAAGATTTAATTTACAGCATAAAATCAATACGGTGTTTGCTCATTTTACTAAATTTTTGTGCCATTTGTTCTGGTTCCACAAGAATTTTGTAGTTTATGTTGAGGAGTGCTTAGCCGGTCAACCTTTTCTGGAGCAACGTTGCTCTGAGCCAAGTCTTGATTCCGCGCAAAGAAGAAAAGGATSKTTCAGTGCTAGAAGTTGTGGCTGGCAAAGTGCAGAGTATGTGAAGAAGAATATGAATGAACGGATATATATCATTTTCCATGGTTGTTGAAAAGCGCTACTTCTGCTATGAGCTTCATTTTTTGCAGTTCTTTGCTTCCGGGCAAGATTTTCTCAAARCGTCTAATTAGGTATTCAATGAGTACAGTAAATCCTTTTCTTCCAAATTTAGATTCAATTTTGGTAACAGATGATTATTTTTGATTTTTTTTTTGCCAGTACTTGAACGATTTCTGGAAGGGTGACTATGAATTGATGAACGCCATCATGTCTTTCACCTATCTTGTTTCACAAAGCTGCACAATTTTTAKGCTCAAGAATTGAGCTAAAACAGTGTTACGTTTCGGTCTTGAAACTTGGAAAAATGTTGTAAATCCTCTGAATATTTCAGATATCCTTCCAATCAAAGCAATTTGTTCARATTWTGRGAWAAACATGGTATCATCTCAGCGTTTGTAGTTTCTTTTTGTATCCCTGTGGATTCGCCCCTGTGTACAACGAATTATTCTCAAAAAATTAAAATTTATTTTCACTGAAATGGCAGTTCAAAAAATTAAATCTTTTTCTTTACAAGTCTGATACTTTACTAAAAATGTAAGCAATATTCCAACAAATGAATTTCGATATATAATTTATTTGATTTAAAAACCATTTATTGCGAGGTCGTGCATCGCAAAAGTAAAAAACAAATGCTAAATGAGTTTCTCGCTTTTCTTGGCTAATTAATTGCCGAGAGACCAACACGTGTCCGCTTAAGACAAGCAATAAATGCAGATGAAACGTATGTACCGATGTGTGTTATGTATATACAATCGTATATGGCATAGAGGCCTATCGGTAAAKGGAAGTGAACTCTGCAGAAATGAGCAGGATTGCGTCACGATCAGATTATTCCGCGCGCAGTCCGACTGCACTGGAAGCGCTGGCGCACAAAAACAAAGYGTGAACAAGTGGAGCAATTCAGTTGATCTTCAACATTCTTTGTTTTGATTCGACGTGTTAATGTGATAGAAATCGCGAGGAAATGTTAACGGTAATACTTTTATGCATTTGTGCGGTGTTCTTTCTTTACTTATCCCATCGCTATGCTGTTGGTCGTCCCGAAGGATTTCCGCCGGGTTAGTTTTTTCTTTAAATTTAATTTTTTTTTTCTGGAAAATAATGTGGAGTTTTTTGTCATTATGCCATCCTTTAAGGGCCGCCGCGCATACCGATCTTTGGCAGTTATTTATTCAT
>NW_017537298.1:13249-19815 GCF_001853355.1 Bactrocera latifrons
TTGTTTTACTTTACAGTCTCTTTGCATGGTTATAGATCAAATTCTTGTTTTTTAATATTTTATTTTTATTGTTAATTTTTTATGATTAAAATTATACGCCAAAATTTTTGTAATTTTTATTTTAAAATTGTAATAAATTTGATTCGGTGCCTTATATATAACCCTACTGTCGTTCACTATACAAAAATATAAACTATAATTGAGTCTAAAGTGCATCTCTGCTGAAAATAATGTCAATGGAATGATTGATGGTGACATACGCAAAGATAGGGAGCAGGAATATACACAAGAGAAATTAAACATTTTAAATTAAATATACTTATGAATATATGTATGTACGCACACATAAAAATACATATTTTAAAATATGAATACATTCATGTACGTTCGCTAATCACTACAAACCAATTTTTAAATACTTCTTTCAAATAATGTGATTGTTCATATTTAAATACATAAGTACTCAAATGTTTGCGTTTTTTGCGTATATTTATGTACATGTATGTATGTATATATAATATGATCTTTCCCTAGCAAATTAGTTCATTTATGGTGCTTAAATTGCAACATATGGACGGACTTCTTTTACAGAGCACATAAATCGATAAACAAATCGATAATAAATAGGGAATTAACGCGATTTATGCAATCAGTAGAGAAACAAAGGAAATATTTCAGCATACTATTTAARGCAGTAACTAGTAGATTAATAATACGAGTAGGTTAATGTACTTACATAACTTCATATTCCTTTATTTGTAGGCATCTTCTTCCGCGACGGTCCAGTATGGAAAGAACAGCGTCGTTTCATTTTACGCTATCTTCGTGATTTTGGTTTTGGTCGACGCTACGCTGAACTTGAATCAGTTATCCAAGAGGAGATAACTGATCTTTTAGATCTTATTCGAAATGGTCCACGTTATACGCATGAACGAGAAATATCAAAACCCGGCGGCTATAGAGTTTGTGTGCCAAATCTATTTAGCCCATTTACATACAACTCTTTCTTTCACATCATGATGAATGAGCGACGGCCACGTTCAGAGCAGGGCGAGGTATTGCAATTGATTAAAATGGGTATGCAATTTCAGCGCAACGGTGATGATTATGGAAAAATGYTATCTGTAATACCATGGATTCGCTATGTATTTCCTAAATGGAGCGCCTATGATGTTTTGACGGAGGCAAATAAATTTATTTATGAGTATTTCGCAAAAATTGTGGATGAACATATTGCCACATATGATGAGTGTAGTGAGCGAAATTTTCTCGATTTATATATTAAACAAATGAAGCTCGAGCATGCGGATCACCAAGTGGATGTTTATTATCGCACTCAATTCATAATGGGTTTGATAGATTTTGCTTTCCCTGCGTTTACAGCGCTTGGCGTACAAATGACATTTTTGCTACAACACCTTCTTCTTCAACCGGAAGTGATGAAACGTATACAAGCGGAAATAGATGAGGTTGTAGGTAGAGGACGTTTGCCCACACTTGAAGATAGAAAGAATTTACACTTTACAGAAGCTGCTGTACGTGAGGGCTTGAGAATTGAGACGTTAGTGCCATCCGATGTACCGCACAAAGCATTGATGGACACGGAGCTAATGGGCTACAAGATACCAAAGGTATTTCATGCATTTTACATTTTATTTCAATAAATTATTTAGTGCATTTCTTACATGAATTTTATTTAGGATACAATTGTTGTGCCTAGCTTGTATGCTTTCCATGTTGATGAACGCACCTGGGGTGATCCACAAACATTTAGACCRGAACGCTTTCTGGATGAAAACGGAAAGCTTGCGCTGAAGAAGGATGTGTCACTTCCTTTCGGCGCTGGTAAGGATCGGCAATTACTGCTTTTACATTTAATTTTTATAAATGTAACTATTTAACTGTTTTATAGGAAAACGTCTTTGCGCGGGAGAAACATTTGCACGAAATATGCTATTTCTTTTGACTGCATCACTTTGTCAAAATTTCAATTTTACTTTAGGTCCGGGTGACTCGTTGCCAGATTTATCGAAAAATTTTAACGGTTTAATTACAACTCCCTATGATTTCTGGTTGCAATTAGAAGAAAGAAACTGATTTTTAAATTTGTTTGCTTTATACATATATGTGTTTATGTAAAATGACGAAAGTAATAATAATAAATGAAAAGAAATACAACGGAAAATTTTTTAACATGCTTTAATGAAATGYTTCCTGTATGTGAATACATACTTTTTCTTTCCCTTCAATCAGTTTAAGAGAGACAAAACACATTTTAGAATAAAGAAAAGTGTTATGGTGGGCGTTAATAAGCAATAATCCTGCGAAGATTGCATTTGTATAATAAATTGTTTTAGAACATTGTGAATCTATCTAATCGTAAAAAGAAGAAGAAGTGCAGAGCAAGTGCCTGTACAAGCGTACCTTATATTATCACTGTGACCGATGAACGCCTTCAAATGACCGGGAAAACAATTTGCTATATTCGCTCTAACGAAAACTGAAAATTTTATGCAATGAGTGCAAAAGGTGTAACAACAAAAGCACTAGCGAAGAAACTATCCCAAAAGGGCCGAGTTGTTCGAGGTGCTAAAGTTCAGGTGAGTATATGTTTTGTGATTTTAGTTTTACATTTTGCGAATAACGGACTATTTGTTGGCGGTAGGACATCGAAGATGCCGTAAAATCACCATTTTTCTCACCCGTCCAAACCAGACAWCAACGTAAAAACACCAAGAGCCAACTAAAAAGTTCGGAAGTGCCAGTCAAATCGGAAAAATCAACTTCCACCTCAGTGATCAGAAAACCAATTAAAGTAAATGCTCTAACTAATAGCAATCAACTTCAAAGCGGTAAAATTAAAGAAAATGTCGCTGAAATTAAAGATGTGAAGTTGTATTCGGAAGAAGCAAATGCTAAAACGGAAAGTCAGMACAAATGGGAACCGCAAAATTGGCGTCTTATTTTGGAAAATATTAGAGCTATGCGTGCKGATGCGGCAGCACCAGTAGACACAATGGGATGTCACAAATGTTCCGATGATGAGGCAGATGAAAAAGTATATTTATATAAATTTAACATCATGACTTTATTTTAAAAACTAATATTTTATTTTAATAGACACAACGCTTCCAAAAGCTTGTGGCTCTTATGCTTTCAAGTCAAACGAAAGATGAAATYACTTACGAAGCAATGCGGCGGCTTAAAAGTAGTGGTTTAACACCACAAGCCATGATAGRCATAGAAACAGGAAAACTTGAAGAACTATTAAAACCAGTTTCATTCTATAAAGTAAAAAATGATTTAACTTAAATTAATTTGTAGGATATTAATTAATTTTTGTTTCAAGAACAAAGCCAAATATTTGCAATTAGCCTCGAGAGTGATTGTAAATAAATACGACAGTGACATTCCTGGCACTAGTAAAGAGCTCCAAACTTTGCCCGGTGTAGGACCAAAAATGGCTCATATATGCATGGCAACGGCATGGAATCAAGTAACCGGTATTGGCGTTGACGTGCATGTACATCGTATAGCAAATCGCCTTAAATGGTTACCTAAACCTACAAAAGAACCTGAACAGACTCGTGAGGGACTGGAGTCGTGGCTTCCACGAGAMATGTGGCAAGATGTAAATCATTTGCTAGTTGGTTTTGGACAAACAGTTTGTAAAGCTTTGCGGCCGCAGTGTTCGGAATGCTTAAATCGTGAAATATGTCCATCATCAACGCATAAAACTACAACTAAGAAAAAAATCAAAACGGAATCTGCAAATATTGCGACTAAAATATCAAAATTGGAGAATCCGTAAATGTTTAAAGTGTAAAAAGTGCCATAGAATGGAAAGTAGGATTAAAATCATATATTGTTTGGAAAACATACTACTGCTTACTRTATAATTAGATAAATAAAACATTTATATATTACACAGAATCTATATAATTTTGAGTTTTTGTTTTTTCAAGTACATGAGCTTGTGCAATGAATGGAAGTTGAATTTCAACAATTTGCTAGTGAAGGGACCATAAGATTTTTCTCTCTCTTAAGTGTTTAAAACGATGGCAAGAAAAAAAAACACTTGTTGGTTTGAGTGTATATGCATTTAATTAAAGACTGGTAACTTTATTTTACATTTAAACTTGGATATGTGTATAAAACAATGTAAATGCACTCACTACATGGGAACGTGYGATTGAAATTTCACGGCGAGGAGACCAGATGAGAAAAAAGACGTGCAGGACCTCGRTTGAATCAAATGCTTAACGCAGCGCGCAAGTTTCATCCGATCGATGTAAATATACGGAAGGTGTTGACTCGGTGCAGTGAAGAGCGTAATGTTGTGCAGAAGGATTGTTTAGAACGAATTGTATCTGCTTTCTCCTTGTCCATCCTTTTTGATGAGTGAGCTTATACGTATGGTGAGTTGTGTTGGTGTCATCAGCTGTGGTGAATTAAGCTGTCTTATTAGGGTGCGCCACTTTTCCAGAGTAGAGTGGGTGGATGCTTAACTTATTTAAACACTAAGGAACCCATAAACTAAGAATCGTGTGGTTATACAATAAATAAAAATGACATTTTTGGAARCACATCCTAATAGAACACAAAAAGGAGAAGTAGCTCTTAAATATAGAAAAGTTAATGAGTTTTTTAAATCTCGTTATTTTACAAATAACACATCAGTAATTTAAAATTTAATAGAAATGAAATAATATCAAAGATGCAACTTATGTTAGTCGGCGTTACTCCAAAAGCCAAACATATATTTTCAAATAAAAGTGCGATGTGGGTATAAATATTACAGCATATTCAAACAAATGGACCAGTATTAGAGCATTCCATTAAAATTTCATAAAATTATCATATAACAAGACTTGTATCCATTATAATTTATTTCTGCTTAGTTTCTTGATCAGTTACATAACGCACATAAATAACAGGATTTGGCACATTGGCAGGTGGTTCCTCAAACTCATCCATATATGAACAGGCAATAGCTAATGTGCTACCGTCATGACTGAAGTTTAGCGATGAGATAGAMGTGTCATATTGATGGAATTGACACAGACGCTTTTTGTTAAAACCATCCCATATGTTCACCAAACTATCTGATCCGCCCGTCGCAAAGGTATTATAAACGTTGTGGAAACTAATTGCATTTACTGGATAAATATGTTCAATGCTATCCTCTTTGTTYCGGTGACACTTGAAAGCAAACTTTCGCTTTTGTACTTCTGGATCAGGATCCAAATACTCTACAGCAACGCGTCCTTCAATTGAAGACATCACATACCCCTCTTTATTTGGAAACAGTCGAATGCAACGTGTTTGATATTTGAGCGATGATTCACGTTTCATCATATATTCTTCCATTTTTCGCAGATCCCAAATCAGAACTTTGCGATCGGACGTGGCCACAACGATTTTCTCATCATTCACAGACATTGAATACACTTTGCCGTTGCTCTGTTCGAARGTGCCAACGCAACGTTTCTCCCGCATATCCCACAATTTAATTGTTTTATCCCAACTGCCAGTCAATATGCCATTTACAGATTCAGCATATTCAACACAGCTTACAGCATCATCATGCGTACCAACAATGCTTTCGGTATGCGTATTTACATCGTACAAACGTAATTGTTTGTCCAGTGAACCACTTACGACATGCACTATGTCCTAAAATTATACGTAACATAAATATTTCTTGATATATATTATTAGCTCACTAACTATTTACCATGAATGCAACATCCATAACGGGCATATCCTCGACAAACTTCTGGCGCATGGCATTGTTGACGACGTCGTAGAACCTGACCGTGCCATCCCAGGCAGATGCGATAAGATATTGGTTAGTTTTTGGGCCAAATTTTACCGCAGATATAGCATCCTCGGGCGGATTGTTTAATTTTACTTCTGTTGGTCGCATGCCCCTTATTTGTTCGTTTTAATTAATCTATTTTCTCTTTATTTCTTTGTTTAGTTTATTATAAAAATCCGCACTTTTACAACCAGCGTCTAAATTTCAGCGTTCTTGTTCTTCTTTTGACGGCAATTCACCATAAACATAAAACAGTTGATTTTGAAACTATTCTATCAGGGTTGCTGCGCAATAAAAWAATTTGTTACTGCCATATTGCTAAAGCAAAAAGTTTAGTTAATGASAAATTTTAAGTACATATATTAAAAAGATATTGACGATTATCTTAGATCATACATATACACGGTATCAACAAGATATTTTTTGGTAAATGAATGAATGAATAATAATGTGTGAAGTAAGTCGGAGCTAAGTCTTGCATGATCGGTTATCTCGTGAAATAGTAACAACTGATTAAACTATCTCTAGAATTAAAASTGGAAAAATAAAARCTTTTCAATTTGGCAATTTATTGATACTTTTGAGCAGTAATTAATATAATTCATTCCAATCCATATAATACACTTYAAGCGCTTATTACAAGTTCAATATATACTGTGGTATTTGGATCGTGATACATATTTATGGATTTCGATTGCAAGCTACACGCTCAATATTAATCGCTTGAGAAAAGTATGTAAGGTTT
>NW_017537298.1:21405-53944 GCF_001853355.1 Bactrocera latifrons
CCAAATATTCAATAACGATCATGTCCTGGATTGTGCTCAATATGTATTGAACTCCGAGCTTGGAGTCAATGCCAGTACGGAATAGGAGGATGTTGCTCAATGATGTCAAACTTAACCTGAAACTATTATTGTTGTTGTTGTAAGTAAGTGTTGTTTATAATCCACGATAGGATGGTAAGGATTAGCTAAGTTGGAGTCGACGTCGTCCAACGGCAGGCCAAAGAAATGTGCCGTTTCGACGAGGTCGKACCAAAGAGAGAGGCGTGTCAGACGAGTAGGGTTTGTGGGGCATTCAAAAAGGTGATCAGTGTCATGGGGACTCTGGACATATATTGAATATGTCGGAGTATATTCTGGACAATTTTGAGTTTAACCTGCTAACCGTAACCAGAACGAAGCTGCGCAAGGATACCTCTCATTTCTTGCGGCAACTGGAGCTCTTCTTATACAATGGGTGATGGTTTAACTCCGAGTACGCCAGGAACAGGTAAAGGTGTTAATGGCTCCACTGTGAATAGTGGTTGTGCTCGGCGGAAGTTAGTTGCGTCTGGTCGGCATATTGTTTGATGTCGTCGACGTAGCTAAGAAATGACTTTTTGATGCTTCTGGGAGGCGGTTTCGCTCAATGCAGRTGACTGCAGAGATGATTTTTGCGAAAGCTCTCCAGCATGAACTGCTTGAAGAGAAAGTTCATTATGCTCCTTAACTACGAGCCTGACTATGCAGGTGTTCGATCAAGAGGCATCGTGTCGTAGTAAGGAGTGGCGATAATCAAATATCCGCATGTCGAGTGAATTATCAGTTCGGAATGAAAACAGTCTCACAGCGTCAAATAGAAAATATACGGCAGACAGCAATTAAGCAGTGGTCCAAGCTATTGGTCCGTTTTCTTCTCGATTCGGAATCGTTCTTTTGACTTTGTCTCCTAGTCCAGATCAAGGTAGTCGTCCTCGTCTTCTTGAAGGACGTGCGCCAGTTGAAGTACACTGTTTCGACTGTTTTTATGGTCTTTGCCTCTGTTGTATGCGAAATGCATTGTTTTCTGGAAACGCAAAAACCATTACCCCTACAGCTTCCTCTTGTCCACGGAATATGATCCTTGCGGCCTTTTGTGACTATTACCTACKCTTTAAGATTTCTYCCTCACCTGATGGTCTGACAATGTWAKAACCTGTTTCGCGTACTCATTGGCGGCTACGTTAGARCTCGAGAAATCAATTCGATGATAAACAGTTACTGTTGTACAGTATCTAAACGCTTTTGAATTCGTTCTCTGRTTTCCTTTCCATAAACTAGAATCGAATTGCGGACCGATTTTGATTTTTATTTTCCAAATCCGCGTAGTTTTGGTAAAAAAAAAACCAGGGAAATTGTCAAACTTGCGTCGAATTGGGTTCCGAACTATTAACCCTCCACCGCAGTCTTCAGATTTGGCCAATCTCCACATTTTTTTGTAATCAAAATTAAAAAAACTCAATCGCCGAACAGTCCAGTCGAGTGCCCATCAGAGATGCAGAAAGTTTCACGATCACAGGAGCATTAGAGAGACTTCAGAGGGGAGCTTCGGAGTATACTTGAATTATGGCATCAAACTATGAACGATAATACTACTTCGGAAGGAGTAGGAAATTAAAGAAGAGGCGAAAAAGACTAAATTCTACAAGTCACTAATCACTCTTGCCCTGGTGCAGAGGTATGGACGATGACAACATCAGATGAGTCGGCGTAACGAGTTTCCGAGTGAAAGGTTTTGCGAAAGATTTGTTTTCCTTTGGCAACAGCGAATACAGCAGTCGATGGAACGACGACGACTGTACGAGATACATATAGTAGTGCCAGAAAGTCTCTGAGCTTTATGAAGGACTTGGGACTTTCTGTACGCACTCTATGCAGCGGAGAGACATGGAGGTCTTCTTTGATTGGAAAGATCTAACTTTCGACTTTGGCAAATGCTGCACTGATAAAGAATTAATTCCACGAACTCTGATAAATTTACAATAAGATGTTCCTTTATTTCTTGGAATAAACAACACCAAAATCTAAAAACTACAGTTAATTTAACCAACTATTATTTATAAATAAATTGACACATTTATAATACCTAGACTAACAAGATTAAATAAGTAAATATGTATATACTATGTAATATGCTATATATAAATACTTGTCGATAGTAAATAGATCAATGCATGTTTATATATGTATTATATATGTATGTACTTCCGAAATGCATATACATATGTATGTATGTGTTTGTAGTATATGCTAAAGTAACTCGTTTCCCGCACGAAAATCTCCAGACATTAAAGGTACAATGGAAGTTTTTAGGGCATTTTAGTTCGTTTCGTATTTGTTGTTTTGTTGGTGGTGACTGTTCGGCGTAGGCAACGCAGTTTTTTGCTTATGAAAATGTTATTGCTTCGCAACTTGAGCGACACTTTTAATGGAGCGTAAATTGCTCGGTAACTGATCAGTCTTTTGTTTTGACGCGTTGACCTTTATGCGTCGATTCGCTATTCCCCATATGCCTGCAAGGCCCTGGGCTGTCGTTGGCAGTGCTGAAGGCAATGGCGAATTGAGCAGTGTAATACGTGGACATAATGATAATCTGTCAAAAGAATAAACCATAGTAAGTTGAATATGAAAGTATTTCGATAAGACGCAAGATAGATAGTTCGAAAGTTTTAAGATAATAATTTTCACGTATTTCAATTCAACCAAAGTTTTTCAAACTGAAATTAAAATCATATAAATAATTTTAAACAAAACACAAAAACTTTCCACCTTCCTCGTTTCTTCAGGAATACAAGAACTCTATTTTTCGGTCAGTTTGTATGGGAACTATATATTACAGTAATCTGAACTGGCAGTTCCGACAGACGCTTTGAAAAGAAAATGATGTGTACAAAATTTCAAATCGATATCTCCAAAATTGAGGCACTAGTTCGCGGATAAATAAACAGACGGACATGAGTAAATCAACTTAATCTACACCGCACCAATATGGTCGCCTAGATGCAGTGAAACCCAGGCGAGGAAGCTCTAAACTTGTCAGGACACCGCCCTACGAAATACGACAGGATGCCTCTTGATGCCTTCTATTGAACACCTGCATAGTGAAACCTGTATGCCTGTAGTTAAGGAGCATAATGAACTCCTCTCCAAGCAGTTCCTGCTGGGGTGCTTTCGCAGAAATCATTACTTCAGTCACCCTCTTAGAGCAGCAATATCAAACAATACGCCAACCAGACTCAACTAACTTCTGACAAGAACTGACCGCAATTCACAATGGAACCCACCATCAACAGCTTCACCGACTTCCTCTCAGTGAATGGCGTACTTTATGTCCACCACTCATTGCAGACGAAGAGTTCGAATTGCCGCTAGAAACGAGAATGACCCTTTCCAGAATAGATCACGACATATCTAATACATGTCCTGCTTTCAATGAATCTCCGCATGACAATGACCACCACTTTTCATTCCCCACTAACCCCACGCAACTGACACCTATCCCTTTGGCCCGACCCCGTTGAAACAGCACTTTGGATGACGTCGACGACAACTTATCTAATCCTTACCATCCGGCGGTTGGGTACTCGTTACAACAACAACAACTAAATCGATTCMGCCCTTCAAACTGAACATTTATATAGACAAGGTACTTTCCCAAGTAAACAGGACTTTTTGAATATAGCGCCCCCTGGCGGTAACATCTATATGTCGACTGATGCGTTAGAATCTGCTGTCTTTATCGAATGTCCAGCGAGAATTTCATGACATTTCATTGTTTGCAAGTGAAGTTATTGCGTTTTAAGTGTCAGTATGTATRTGTTATCGGTGCGAAAATAAGCTTCGAACAAAGAGCCGACATTAAATTTTGTTTTAAAATTGGTAAAATTTTTACCGAAACCTTTCAATTGATGAAACAAGTTTATGGAGATGATTGCCTATCCTGTAGCAGAGTGCACGAGTTTTCAAAGTGGTCGTGAGGACAGGAAATCATCTCTGAAATTTGTGGAAATGGAATTGATMATCTCCAAAWCCTCGATTTATCGCATAAATAAACTGACGACCAAAAATTCCTCAGAATCCAACATTCGAAGTACATCATTGTGACCGATTATTTGACCAAAAATCACATTTTAACCATTAACCACTTGCTGTATTCACCTGATATGGCACCGTGAGATTTTTTCCATGAAAGGAAAATGTTATGCAGACGTAGAGACTATGCAAAAGCCTTGCACCAGCATACTGACGGCCATACCGGCCAACGAGCTAAAACACTCTTCCGACATGCTTTTGGAACGTTCAAAAAGCTACGAGGTGTTCAAAAAGTATCGCGAATTTTTTTAAAAATTATTTATTTATTCATTAATATCTATTTTGTCCCCTTCAAAGTAATCCCCATGAGATAATATACACTTGTGCCAATGGTTTTTCCAATCTTCGAAGCACTTCAAAAAATCACTTTTTTGTATCTTCTTCCACTCCTCCGCGGCATCGAACGTCTTTATCTCGTCAGAAGAAGCGTAACGTCATCCTTTCATGGGCCTCTTCAGTTTAGGGAACAAGAAAAAGTCACAGGGGGCCAGATCTGTGGAATATCGTGGCTGCGGCATCATTAGTGTGTTGTTTTTGGCCAAAAAGTCGCGCACAAGCAACGATGTGTGAGTAGGGGCGTTATCGTGGTGCAAAAGCTGATTTTTGTAACATCGTCTCGGCCTTCTGAGAACATTTTGTACCACCGATAAATGTTGCTTCGGTCAACATTCGGAACTCACAACTCGGAACATTCCGCGCACGTGCAAGCAAAGCAGCTGTCAACAATTAAATGAACATTCAAAATGGCCGAGCTTGTCGGTATCAGTGAGAGACATGAGTACCAACATAACGCCACAAAAAATTCGAAATTCGAATATAAGTAGCCCGCGAAAACTTAAAATTCGCGATACTTTTTGAACACACCGTATATTGAAGCAGAAGGAAACTATTTTTAATAAAATTAATTGATTTTGATGAAAAATCATTWGTAAATATTAATAACAATCCATTAAACTATATTCTCTAACGAATTATAAATTGCAAGTATYCCCTCGAAAAGAGCCGAATCAATCWCAAATTCAGGAATTTAGATGTAATAAAATTTTTGGAATAATGTTTACTTACTCTTGAATACGGCACTGGTGTCAAGAACATATGAATGCCAATAACTGAATCGGATAGGAGAAACAGTACTGTACCCACAGCACAGAAGTTATTTATGAAGCTGGAGTTTTGGAGAGCGCGAGCAACGGCACGCCAACAAGTGGTCGCTAAAAGGGCAGTATAAATAGGAACGCCAATAGCCAGCACACCGTCCAGACGGGTGAAAGCCAACGAAATAGCTGAAATATTTAGAAGTAATTAATAATATTGTAAAAATGTTAAAAGTTATTAGTTTATAGAAGGATTTTTTTCACGAACTCAGTGTTTAGTGTTAAATTTAGTTCCTTCTACATCTAGCGTTAATTTCTTTACTATGTATGTTAAGCCAGTTTTTGGAGCTCGCATATATATACTATATATTGGGATGTATGCAAGCGWGGAAATGAAATCACCCGGTCAGATRCAGACAGATTGCTCTTTCGAGGCTACCAATTGTTCTGCAGAGCTTTCCTTTCGCACTTTTATTTGTTATTATCTACCTTACTTACCCAAAGCACCGCAAATGTACAATGCCACACCGATTGGCAGTCTCAAAGGTTTCCAACCAAACGCTGATATGTACCAGATATGACCGATAGCAAATGCACCCATGCCTTCCAGGAAGAGATTAATATTGAGCAAYGCATCGCCGACGCATGAGCAAACTAAGCCGAGCAGTATGCGCTGAGAGTATTTATAACTACATACATACGAGTATAGTAAGTGTAGAAAAAGAAATTAATGACGATTTTAAATCAGATATATGACGAATTGACTTACGCAGGCGTAAAGGCGAATCCTTTGACCACAACATACAAAATTAACATCACAATCGGCAGACATTTCAGAACTGTTGTCCAGAGTTCGCCGCGTGGATCTTGTACGAAGGTAAAGTAAACAAAAACTGCATTGAAGAAGGGCATCAATTTCAATGTTTGCGTTCTTAGCTGAAATTAGAAGACACAAAAATTATAAGGTCGCATGTATATATAGAGCTACATAATTGTTTTAGATATTTGTTTGGTATTGTAATTAGATTGATAGAACGTTAGATCTTGCTATAAACAAAACAGTTATTAGCTGTTGTTTTTGGAATGTTAAGTCTTTGTTAAGAGTTCAAAGTCAGTCAAATTTCTAAAGCCATGACTCTTTGCTTCTTAATTTCGGTATATTATTTCCTTACTTCTTTCTATTGTTTCCTTCCTTAACGATCACTTTATAATGTACACGAAATTTCCTTTTCTTATGTTGTTTCGAAATTCGCATCCGCACAAACCAATTAACCGAGAGCAGTTCTTCTGCAAGTTACTGTTAAGTACAACCAGTGACCGAAGATGGGGGTGATCAAGGACATTTCCTCCCAGGCCCGGTATTCTCATGGGGYGCTTACTTGTTGATTTGCAGCTTTTATGGAACTAGTGACGCGCGATATTTAATAAAGGTCGAACAGTTGTTAATATTGCTTTGCCAACTGTAATAATAATTGCTTTATCGGTCAATTGTAAAAAGAACCTCGCTAAAAACGTGCCCATGCTTTCCAACTGCCAGGATGTCATGAAACATATTACTGGTGACGAGTCTTGAATATATGCTCATGACCCGGAAACAGACAATCAATCAGCTGAATGTCGTGTYAAAGTTKAGCTGAAGGCGGAAAAACCAYGTCAAAGCAGGCAAAAATCAAGGTTATGTTGACAGTTGGCTTCGATTATCGAGGTGTGGTGCACTCGGAATTCCTTCGGACCGGYCAAACTGTTAACAGGAAAYACTATTTGAGTGTTATGCGTCGTTTGTGCGAAACTATTCCTTAAAAGAGCCCGAAATTCTGGGGTGACAACTCTTGGCTTTTACAGCACGACAATGCACCGTCGCATACTGCATTGATTCTTCGTGAGTTTTTCGCCAAATTTTCAACCATTATATCCTGCTGCAACCAGCGTATTCGACTGATTTAGCACCGTGTGACTTCTGGATATTCAGCAAGCTCAAACGACCGCTCCGGGGAAACCGTTTTGAGTCAATTGAAGGCATTAAATTTGAATCATTAAGCGCATTGAAGGCTGTTCCGGAAATCGACTTTAACAACTGTTTCGAAGATTGAAAAAAAAAAACAAAAAAACAAAAAAAAAAAACGTTGACACAAGTGTATTGGGTCCAAGGGGGATTACTTTGAAGGAACGACATAGATTTGTTTGAAGAATATATTAAGAATTTTAAAATAATGAACAAAGTTTTACTTTTTTGTGCTCAGTATTATGTATAAATCTTTTGGAATCAAATTATTCAATATATGAAAAGCGTCACTATTTTCATTAAAAGTAGAGTATCATAATTTCAATTATCAATGTAAAAAATATAACCRTTATTATTTCAACTTTACTGTTCCTCACTAAACGCGTGAAGCTATACAAAGTACAACAACATCTAGATATGTATGATATGTACATATGTATATAAGCACAAATGTGTACTTAAAGATATAACAACAATTTCACTGAACAATTTATCCACTGGCATGGACGCTAAATGTGAAGCTAAACAACACAAAGGGTTGCCATCGACTTAATGACAGTCTAGAGCGCTGCGAACGCAAATCAAACTGACGAATTGGAATGGGAAAATGCAAAAGCGCGCGCACTCACCTGTCACTCAATTCACTGATAATTTATCATGAATGTGCATATAAATGCAAAGTAATTGTGTCAATTGTTAGTGCAATTGTCAAACGAAAATACAAATAACGAATCTAGAATAAGTTCGGTGGCATACAATGGCTTGTGACGGCGCGGAGGCGGAACAGCCCCCGATCGCTGAAGCGTGTAAATGTGCATGTTAGAGAGGTTTGGCGCTTCACTGCTTGCTTTGTTTGAGCTCTGCTCTCTTATCAGAWAAAATACATGTGAAAGCAAGAACAAAATTATCCATTTGATCTCAAGGTGAGAGTTTATGAGGATATATCTTTCAAATATTATAGTATAACGCTTTACTACTTTATCTTTATTTCATAAAGCTAGTCTATTCTCTGATTTATATGACATGTGTGATCCGTAACTCTCAAAAATTTAATGTCAACAAGAAAAGATCGGTCGGTTTGAATGACAGCTAWAAGCTTTGGTAGTACGATCTAAATGATAATCATCTCAGAATTTTTTTCTGAAGATACCTCGTTAAATGAAAAAGATTGGTAGKAGAAGGACATGWCCGAAATTTCAKATCAATATCTTAAAAACAGAAAATCTAGCGCGTATGCGATCCAACCCTTGGCAATCCATTCAGAGGAGTATGGGAGCTCAACTGGTAGTAGTTTCGGCTATGAGGTCGGACCGGAAACTTAATGCTGGTATCACAAACACAAATCCTTAAGCCCACTAGAGTCAATAAAAATATTCACGATCAACTTCCGATATAACCAATTGCCATAACTTTTTAACCAATAGAATTATTGACAACGACCTTGTTTGGTTTCGTGGCAACAAGGACAAAGAATATTATTTTAGAATTTCAGAAGAACCATTTTGATTCGTGGTTTTCTCTATAGGACTTTTCTCCTCTGATGGCGACCATCAAAAGCTAGTTTATCGTATTTCAACGTCGTCGAACATCGGTTTTTGATGACCCACGGCAACATCGATTCACTAGTATATCAGAAAACGGCGATTACCGAAGTAGTTTAAGGCAGTCTTATCGGCTAAAAGGATGGTAGCCACTGTTTGCTGGGCTTTACAAGCTTTGATSTACATCGTCTACAGTACAAGGGCAAAACGGTTACTCGACTCTATTATACTTATTTTTTTTCGCTACTTGCTTAGTACTTGGATTTGGGAGGTTGCGTTTGTTTTAAAATAGCCATGTTTTCTGTATTCTGAGTCTCTAATCAAAAAAAAAAAAAAAAAAAAAAAAAAAAAAAAAAAAAAAAAAAAAAAAAAAAAAAAAAAAAAAAAATAAAAAATAAAAAAAAACAATACTTCGATACAATTTCAAAATTTGTGCATATGTGTGTATGTACATTTATACCTCCAAATTCAAAAATATATTTGCTGATTATTAATTTTAAATAATTATCGAAAATATACAAACAGCATGTACGCATGTTAAACGATATATTCTTAGATATACATAAATGTGTATATACTCGTATGTATATTACCCATAAAGTCTAAATATCAGTGCATCTCTTTGGCCAACTTTTACTTTCATCTGCTCTCACTCGCTGAAGCATACTCGTATAAAGCTTTATCTCAGCGCAGCATTGAAAATGTTCTCCATAGTCTTGACACAATGTACAGCCGAAACAATAACAAACGCCCTTACTCTCAGATAAACGAGGTTAGGGAGAAAACTGTGATACAGGCATAAAAGCGAATAGGTGCAGTGAAAAAAAAAAAAACCGAAAACGGAAAATCTGTAACGACAAGGTCAAGGACATGAAAAACGCAAGTGGTTGAAACATGTGGGCCCATAGTTGGCAGGAACACAAATATGGCAGTATCAATGTGAATAAATATTTATGTGCATACATTGCATAACTCTAAAAGCAAGTAAAGTGAAGCCAATGAAAACAGTAACTTTTTTAGATTTTTTTTAAATAAAAATAAAATCGGAAACTTTTAAAAATGTTTATATTAACTAAAAAAAAACTCGAATAACGTCATTATTTAACAAAATTATGAACGAATCGACATCATGTATTTTTTTCCAGGTCATCTAACTACTTACATACATATACATAGCAACTTTATAACATAAATCCCTGTATTAATTATATAAGTACTGAAAGGAAGTATGGATCGAGAGTTAAGCGAAATATCATTGACTTAAATGCGCTGAACAGAATATATTAGGTTTCCCATGAAGTTTGTAACACCCAGAAGGAAACATCGCAGACCCTAAAATTAATATTATATATACACCCAACTTGAGACCTAGCATTATTTCATCGTATAGACCACGTCCAGCACGCAGTGAAGAAAATATAGCAGCCGTAGCTGAGATTGTACRTGAAGACCGTGGAGAGTCGATTCGGYGACATTCGCAGCAGCTCCGACTGACGTATGGAACAACTTKGCGCATTTTACGTCGAGATATGAATTGAAAGCGTACAAAATACAACTTGTGTAAGAACTGAAGCCACRCAMCRTTAGACTTTTTCCTCTGGGGATATGTAGGTCTGGAACCAAAACATTACGCGTGTCATTTGCCAGTTACCAGTCGAAATGCTYGAACGAGACATCGAAAATTGGACTCAACGCATGGACAATCAGAGACGTAGCCGCGCTAAATTTGMAAGTGATAMTCTTCAAAAAATAAATGCTAAAGATTGATTTTTCGAATGATAATAAAYATTCCCCAATAAATTTGAYGTTTTGTGTTTTCTCTTTACAAAAATAGAGAACCTTSAAATATATCTTGTCTTTAACTGATCAGCAGAGCTGATTTAGGCGCAGTATTTGTTTACGGCTTTTTCTTATTTCTTTCATCAAGACATCGCKATTCACAGTCGAGTTATACACGAAAGGCAGAACGTTCACACCGATAACAGGACACTGTTTTTTGTTTCTTATCCACATTGAGCGTGCGCTTGAGATTAGTTAAGGAATGCTTGTCTCATTATTAATACCATCAAACTACTGCCAAATGGAACTAGTAGGGATGACTGGCCACAGCGTAATCTAAAGGATCTGCAAAGCTATTGAGCTTGCAAGGAAAGKCGCTCTTATAAACCGCTGGAATGTAATCCTTAGCAAGGTTCGTTTTATTTTGAATGCAGATCACCAGGTCTGCTCGGCAAGGTGGCCTATCATAAGCCRCAGTCAATCGATGATTAATGATTGAGTCAAAATCTTTTGTGGGGGTTCTTTAGCTGTTTTTGAACCTCTTCATAGGATTCTAACGAATGAAAACACAAACGAACAGGCATATCCCGAGGAAGAATTTTACCACATCAATCAAATAATTGTATATACGCGTATGTACATACACACATATATAACTCCATATAACTGGATTTCATTGGTTTATGTGATTATAACTATAATTATGATTGAAAATTCCATCATATACTACAATATAATAAAGACATAAATTAATCTTCGTACAATGACTGCGTTCATTTAACGATTGACTAAAATCGAAATAATTCCACAAAAATCATATCCAAGCTAAMTTTTTGCTTGTTGGACATAAATACTTATGTATGTACATATGTATGTATATATTATATTTACAATACATTTTATGAGAATTACTCGAAATTATTACAATAAATTGGCGAATAATAGCTTGCCCCTAACAATCAAGCTCAATCGTTTGAGAAATGTGTGTGTACTATTTGGGGCTGTGGGAAGATGACATAGCGCATTCTTTGTAAGGATTTATGCAATCCACGCACGAAAGTGGCTCTAAAAAGCGAAAGCGCCAAATAAAACAATAAATTAGCAAAATTACTTCAAGTTCCGGTGTGCTTGACTTGGCTCATTTGCATAATAATGCGAGGAAGTGTGTTTACGCAAGTAGTATTTGCTTAGGTATTCTTTTCAAGTTGAGCATGTAACCAAAGATTATCGTTTTATTAAATCCAGGCATCCATCAAAGAAAATAATTGCGTATRCGCTATGATAAACACTTGGATGGTAGATACCAGTGAACTACTAGTCCTCACGTCAGCTCTGTAGTTCGTTGAATGGAAGCATTGCAGAGGATTAGTATACCTAAAGGTGTGTCGGAAATAAAATGTGTGATTGTAAAGTGGAAAGTCCGCTTTTTTTAGAATGGTAAAGCCCGACTTTATATTTCCCGTGTCAAGCTCAGAGAATGCGTTTTTGGTCACTAGTCTTTTTTGAATGAACTTGCGAAGTGGTAAAGTAGGTAAGGACTGATGTGTTCTTTGTCTTTATTAGCTTGAATCAATCCCAATCAATCAATCAATTTTATAGACGGGCCCAAAATAGAGAGCGAAGTATTCGCAATGGAATTGCCAAACAAGTAGATATCACTAACTCTTTTTTTTTTCAATTTTAATCGGTACCTTCTTAGTGAAAGTACTAAACATTATAACACACCGTCAAGGGTATTGAATAATAGTGAATTGTAAAGAAGACCGAATTAGTCAAGTAGACAAAAACTTCTGACATAGGCACTGCTTAGTCACTGCTGACTCCAAAAATGCACGACATTTTAAAGAAATATGGTCGAGAGATATGATCTAACTTTAAACTAGGTTCTTGGCAGTAGTGATATATTATATGATAATAAATATACTGTTCAAAATTGAATTATTTGAGGCGAATTTACTACATCTATGCCTCTCTCTCAGCTTCTCTTCGAGAGTTTGTTTGTAGCTCAAAAATAAAGAAGCAATGGTTTCCTTTCTATAATTGGTTTTATTTTTTTTTTATATCGGAAGAAAACAGAAGAAAAATCTTACGTTATGGTGTTTGGTACATTTTGTTATTGTAGCCAGCACTGGCTGTCCTGTAAGAAGKTGTACCCWATAGTTAGATTAGTTGTCATATTCKCCATGCTTGAWYTTCTGAACAATTCTCTTTCATTTCATTTACAAATCTATCTGATGATGATSAAATGAGAATTCAAGTTGAATTGGTCTACCGATCAATTTTTTAAATTTTTCCCAAATCTATCGATATTTATAATCATGAAAAATTAGTTATTTGTCTGTCGAGAATTTGTCAATGTCATAATAATTAATTAAATGAAATGTTGAATGAAATTACTTTTTAACCATGAAATTGGCACAGTTAAAAAATATCGTCTTAAAAGAAAAAAATCGGAATATAATAATATTTTTTTTATAACTAGCTTAAATTATATTCCAAATTATCGATTATTTTCGATTCGATTATCAAAAATCTTCAAAAAATAACATTGTTTAAATAACAACTAAGTTGCAGAGATTATTTTGAGATATCGGATATTTTTCAACGACTACAAACTATCGACTATTTTTTATCCAATAAAAATCTTGAAAAAATAAAAGCATATACATACAAATGAACCAGTTTAAGGTATAAAATTTTAAGTTATCGATTTATTTCCAACAACTAAAACTATCGACTATTTTTTATCTAATAAAAATCTTCAAAAAATAAAATTAATTAAACAACTAGTTTTAATTATATTTAAAATTATCGATTTATTTTCAACAACTAAAAGCTTTCTATAGTTTTCTATAGAATTATCAAAAATCATCAAAAAATAAAATTATTTAAACAGTAACTAGTTTTCATTAGAATAATAGAATGCAAATCTTAAAAAATTAAAATAATAATCGACTAGTTTTAATATAATATTTAAAATTGTCGATTTATTTTCAACAAGTAAAAACTATCGATTATTTTTCATCGAATGAACAAAATAAAATAAAAAGTGCAGATCTTTTTATAACCTCAACAGCCAAATCCACACTGGGAGATGTCGGAGATCCTATAAAGTATATGTATGTATATGTAGATAAATGATCAGAGCGACGAAATGAGTCAATTTGGGTTTGTCGGTCTATCCTTCTGTCTACTATATGTACGCGAGCTATTCCCTCAGTTTTTGAGATATCGATTTGAAATTTTACACACGACATTTTCTCCTCAAGATGTCGCTCATTTGTTGGAGCCCCCTACATCATACCACTATAATATATAGCTGCCATACAAACTGACCAATCAAAAYCARCTTCTTTTATGAAAAAACTGTTTYATTTGACAAAATTTCTTCACTGAAAAAATATTCTCCGAAAATATTGTTCAGATCGGACCATTACATCATAAAGCTTCCAACAAAGTTGCCGATAAAAATCAAGATAGAAGTGTTTTTATATCCCTTTATACGGAAGTTTATGGATTYCCTTGTTTAATTATAACTATTCCGCTACCTGCGTAAAAGTGTACTACATAAAAGGGTGCATAATAGGATCAGTGGACTTCCTGAGTTTTAAGCAACGTTTTTCGATATTTCTAATGTCCAGCTTAACATTACTCAACTTTCAAACTCTCCGGACTGCTAATAGTGAGTTGTTAGCACTTGATCAATAAATACACCTTCAAGTTCTTGTCTCTGGCAACGTGTCAYCTGCTACTACATAATTGTGGCTAGGTCATGTTAGTAATACTCAAAAATTCCAATAACGACGTTAAATAGAATAGTTAATGGATTGTGGAAATTAGTTTTATCAGCGGTTGGCACTGAATGTAACTCTGCAACCTCATTTAAAAATAAGGACTGATGGAAAATTTCTCTTTTTATTATGACACAAGGTATTTACACGCGTTTGTGCATATGTGTGCAAGGTGATTAAGGCCCGAGTTCAAGTACTGCAAGTGCAATTTCACGCTTTATAAGTGAACATACATATGTGCATATCACATTAGTTATGTGACGGCTTATGTGGCAATGCTAGTAAGTATGCATGTATGTATGTACATGTGTGTGCATGTTGGTGCATACCTGCACATGTGGCGGATGAAAACTTACAAGATGCATTATATCAGCCATGACGCCTTTTCGGCTAGCAATTACTTCGATAAGSTGTGTGTTGGGTGGCACACCCGCCCCTCTTTAGAGGTGAGGTGTTGCGCAAGTTCTAAGCGTATTGTTTACAAGCGTTTTGGGTCTTCACGACTACTCATTTGCGCTGCTTTTGTACAAAACTTCGTTTTCTTTGTTTACTCAAGAGCTGGCACAATTTTTTTCCCCTTTTTTAGGTGGGTTATATTTTATATATTATTTATACTTCATTTGTTTTGATTTCAATCGTTTTCGTACTTTGTACATAAATGAAACTCTACACAAAATCAGCGCGTCGTGTGAATATCCGTGAATAAAGAAAGCAAGCGAACGCACATAAGTAAATATACCGAAAAAATAATTTATTTACACAAACGTCCAGCCGCCCCGCCAACGTGCATCGTCTTGCGGTATCCAATTAAAACTGAAACGTGCGAAAGGCAATTGAGTGTCTCCAAGCTCGCCGAAACAGATGAGCGCCGTGCAGTGCAATATGCTCAACGACGCCGAAAAACGTCGTCAGTGCCAATGATGATACCGATGTTGAAATCAGAGCGCCGACGATGATAAGCGACCGACCAACCGCAGTGTAAATTGCAAAGCAAATTTAACTGACATTGTGCTTCATTTCGTTGGTTTTCAGCTGGGATTTTGAGCTTATCTACTCGCATATATGCACGTATATGCACGTATTGCGTTTACGAATTTTTTGTGCATAAGGTGCGCCATATGTACGTGGCAATCATTGAACAGGTGATTTTCGGAAAAWTTTTTAATTATTTATAGAGAAAATTTAGACAAATTGTATTTAAAAAATTCCAGAATTTTTACTGTTTTTAAATTAAAAAAAAAAATTGAAAAAACTAGTCGACTAGTTAAAACAAAATATCGATTATTTTTTATTGATTTATTTAAAAATTATCGATTATATTTCAACAACCCCAAAATATGGATTATTTTATATCCATTAAATTAAAATATTTAAATAGCAACCAGTTTTAATTATAATAAAATATACGATTATTCGTTAATTGCCACAAAAAATCGATTGTTTTTTTTATCGATTTAACAAAACTTTTTCAAATATAAAAATACTTAAAAACTAACTGTTTGAATTATAATATTAAACATTATCGATTATTTATCGATTATTTTCTATCGATTAACTTGCAATACTTAATTAGAGACTAGTTAAAAAAATTCAGTAAAATAAACAAATCAATTTTTCAACTACCACAAAATATCGATTTTTTTTTATCGAATTAATAAAAAATTTTGAAATATATAATAAAACTACTGAAAAAWTAACTACATAGTCTGAATTAGAATATTTAAAGTTATCGATTATTTTCCAAGAATTACAAACTATCGCTTTATTTCTATAAAAAAAAATCGAAATAAATAAAAATGTTTAAATATCAACTTGGATTAGTTATAATGTTTAACATTACGTTTTAAGATTTACAGACATTTTTTGTAATTGACCCTAATTGACGAAATTGTAAAAAAAATTTAATTTTCGAACTGAGAAAGTTGCAATAATAAAAAATCCTAATTTTTTTACTGGAAACTTCAATCGTGTTTAAAGTGTTACTAACCCACATYTCTTTCATAATTTCAAGAGCGGGCTGTAACCCAAAAGAAAAATTATATTTTTTAAATCTTGGTTTAGTTAAACTTCTTAAGTTTTCATGTAACTTGCATTTGAACCACCCTTTACACGTTTGTGGATACATGAAATTGCATATGGAAATATTTCTACTCGGCTTCCAAGTGAAAGCTTTTAACAGCTGTTATTGCTCCCCGCTGCTTCGTTTTGTTTACACACAATCGATAGGTGGGTGGTGCGTCGGGAAAGCTGCACGAAACCACTTGCATTGGCACGAAGCTTTGCTTCTTTGTTTTTTATCAACATTGCACACGCAGAGTTTGCTGCATTGATATGCAACAGGTTGTTATGATTTGTTACGCTTATCGTTACGTGAACTGAGAGCGAAAGAACAGATAAGTAATTTATTGTTGTTATTRTTGCATATTCGCATTTCTTTATGTTGGCGATGACAGTCGAAAGCTTGTTAGTTTCGCAATGATAGTCGACTATTGTTTTTGTGATGAATGTTTGGAGCATTTTTATAAGTATTATTTATCAATTTTAATATTCGATATTAAATATTAAAAACTTAAAACATATTAGAAAAGTAGTGTAAATAGTAAAATTAGTGTATACATTTTTAGCATATCTTTTTTGGTATATATTATAGACACTTTTTAAATGGAAATTATGGATAATAGTCGCTGCTTTACTAAAAATGATCTTACGACTAATGCAACATGGTTAATGGTGAAATCATTGCATACCTTTAGGCATCCACTTAAAATAATTTTCTGCATTCTTTCTACCAAAGCGGTTATCCTACGTTAATTCTTACATATTACTTTTATAGTTATAGATAGTTGGTATAGTCGCGCGAGTTCGTCCCCCTGTATGTCAATAGGCGGCAAGCTGGCTAGTACTTCGCTTGATATCGTTTGGAAAGCACTTATTTGCTGCAAGCCTATGCACTGCTTTTATTGGTCTTGCATACTTGTATGATTTTATGCTCAGCGCCTTTTTCCATATTGGTGCTGCATACAATAAATATTACGGAACTCATTGTCTTCATTCTCATTCATTATATATTTGCTTTGTCGCAAGTATACGCCAAATGTTCCATCAAGTTTGGTGTGTAGTCCAAAATTATTCTCAAATACTTCAGCTGAGGCTGTGAACTAATTTGGCACTTCCCTATGTTGTGTGATACCCTATCTTCCAGCTTCCTTGTGCTTAAGAGCACAATAGTGCAGGTTGAAAAGTATAATATATTTTTAAAACCTATTGAATTTCGATTATTTATTGCTTTTGGTTGGATTTTAAATCAATCTCGATAATTTCTAGTTTTTTGGACTCTCAATGGTCTGCTATCGGTTAAGAAAATAAACATCTTTCAAAGTAAATTAAAACGAATTAAAAAACAAGCAAATCTCATGAGCACAAATTAACGAGAAAATCAGGAGCTGTGCGCCGAAGCAAATTTTAAGTTCCCATAAAGCTTTCAAATGCGTGCTTTAAAGCTCGCGAGAAAGACAGGATACGAACGGGAGTTAGCCAGCGTTCAGTAGCAGTTACTCCTTCGTCAAATAAACAGCAAGTTGTCGGTGAGCGTATACTTAGTATAACGCCACCATTAACAACGGGTGTGGATGCCCACATTTCCTTCATATAAGAAGTGCAAGAAACGGTTGCATTTTCGGTAAGAGCTTTCGAAAATAAATTTTTAGAAATCTTTCTCGTTGTTTTGCTAAAAATTTATTTCAAATTCTAACTTACAAAACTTCGAGTGAAAATGTGTATTCGGTGCAAATTTTAATTCTAGGATACAGAAAGTGAATCGGCTTAACGGCCGATTTGTGTTATGGCCCGAGGTCAAGAGAGGCACGACAGACATAGTTTGGGAGTGTAGAACAATGGCACATTCATATAAATTATGAAATGTGCACTTTATTTTGTGTAAATGGAAAGTGTTCAGTAATTTGTGAATTATGGGCTGTTTCCATAAAGGATGTTGATGTTATTTGGTCGATCAATTGAGCTTTATTATGTTTGAGAAATTTTGTAAGGCGTGGAATAAATTTGTTCAGCATTTGGTCTGTGAACCAAAAATGTTATGTTTTAAGTATAAAAATATTTTGTGGCATATTTGTGTCTGAATTATACCTAATATTTTTCGTCCCGTCAGCTTGTGAGATTACCGTTAGAAATRTGCTGCGAATTATTTCCTTCAATTTCTTTTTTACTGAATAGTTTTGTGATTTTATTCCACCCTATAAGCAATAACTGTCCAAATCCAACTGAAACTAATATATTTTAGCCGCTACGTACCGAATATTTGGACCCCAGTACTTATAGTTGACTTGTTACCGGAAATATCGGTCAATGTGTGAGATATATTGATTATACTATACATACATATATATGTAAATAAATTCATAGAAAATCCTTTTCTGATAATAGTAAGTCTGTGTGTCTAAAATGGGCGGAGTTGAATTATTAGAATACCTCCCCCATTTTATTTATTTATTAAATGAAAAACAATAATACAATTATTATCTTACAGAGTAAGAAGCACTAGCTGCCAGGGCTTACGGCTTACTGCTCTAATAAAACTATATTGTCTTAGAATATTAATATATTAGCCGGTAAAAGGTGGATATGAGGTCAATATTACTTTCAGTACAATTATTAAAATAATTGATGTTAGTAAAGAAGTTATTTCGATCTAAAATAATTTACAATTAGTTAATTAAATTAACTTTCTAAGACCAGTTTTGTACAAAAATTCGGCTACCTTGTGGGTGTTTTCTTCAGAAAAAGGATTGATCGTATTTGAAATGGGTTGGTCATCAATTAGTGTGTTTCTAGTTGCACTAAACCTAGTGCATTCATCAAGAAGATGTCTAACTGTAAGCGATGGATAAGAGCAGAATTCGCAGCGTGGTCTATTTGCACCGTTTAGCAGGTGCGAGTGGATGGCCATGGCATGCCCAATTCGAAGTCGCGTAAAAGCAATAATGTTATTTGCTCGGCAGGTGGGCGGAATATGTGGCTGCATGCCAGTTGTATTGAAGTTCGAGTAATAATAATATAATAATGTATCCAATATTTTTGAATTTCTGGGTGACTTTGTACTGCATATACTCATAACAGTGTATCTTTGTGCCTAAATTGTCACAATTGCCCTTCCTTACTCGTTTCTTGCAGTTTTATTAATAAAACAGGCATCCTTATAAACCAAGGTAGATACTTTTGCAAACAATAAAATCTTAAAAATCTTTGCAAAAAAAAAAAAAACAAAAAAAAAAAAAAAAAAAAAGAAAAAAAAAAAAAAAAAAAAAAAAAAAAAAAAAAACAGAGGATCAATTTTGTAACTCTAATCGAAAATAAAATACTCGAATGCGGATTATTTGAGCTAACAAATCTCGATTTTCGAATTTTCCATCCTATTTTCGATTACCATATTGTTAGCTTTTGAGTTGTATAAAGCAAAAACGAAAAATTTAAGTTTTTTTCTGGTGCAGGGTGGTAAACCTTTTGCATAATTATAATATACCTGTAGATTCGAAATTCGAATAAACTTCAATTTCGACACGTGTTATAAAAGAGGGCCCCAGACAAAATGAATCACTTTTCAGCCTATTAGGGGGCTTTTTTGCGTTTTTTGAGAAAACTAACCTTATTAATGAAATAAATGTGTTTTACACCATCAGAAGTTAGAGATTTTAATAAATATAAACCCTACCATATTTTTAAAAAAATCTGRGGTTTTGACTTTATATTTTTTGATTGAATATTAGGTATTTTTTCGTTATTAGGTCAATTTAAATTTAAAGAACTAAGCGTATTTGGGACATAAAAAGGTAAGTTTCTGTGTATTGAAAACTAGTCTATTTGAGTTTTCATCATTTTCAAAGCCTTCTGCACTATTCTATTATAGGTTTTTTCAAATTAAAATATYATTATATTCAAATTAATTCTGTGATTGATTTATTACAACTAATATGCGTTCAATATACAAAAAATTATCAATTACATTTTTTACACAAGTGGCAACTCTGTTCAAAATATATTTTACAGAAATTTAGATTTTTTAATCCTTTAGCTTAAACCCCATATTGTTATACGCGTAGTATAAGTTATCAAAAATGGGTGGCAACCCTTTTCTAGCATAATTTGGAATAATAARGGTGACAACCTTTCACACTTTATTTTAAACATTAAAATTGCTCAAATCTGTTAAGTTTGTTGAACTTAATTTTATTATTAAGTAAATTAAATTTTCATACAAGTGGCAACTCTCGTCAAAACATTTTTGTATAGTTTAAAGTCCATATTTTAGTATGTCATTTATTATGATCAAATTAATTATTAGATCAAATTAATTATATTATATATATGAATAGGGTGGCAACCCTTTTCCAGCATATTTGGAACTGTAATTTGCGGTATTTAAAATATGCGTATAATAAGTCACTTTTTTTTGCAATTTAATTAATATTTTTTTAACAAGGTGGCAACTCTACTTAAAAATATGTTCAATGTTAAAATTTTTTAAATCTCTTCCGTTTGATACCCACCAATCAAAAATAGGGTTAATATAYATATATATATATAAATGTTGGATAGTCGAAAAAGTCGTTTCGTATTTTGCCTATAGATGTCAATGCAGTCTGCAGTGCTAACAATCACATTGTCTCATACCATATAGTATGATTTTTATCACTTTTAAATCTCAACAGATTGATACCCTACCCATATTGAAGAGGTAAAAATTTCATAATTTATGACATAGATAGACGTCAAACTATAAAAAAGAACATTTTAAATATCAAAAGGAGAGTTTCACAAAAATGAATCTCTTAGAAATATTTTCAAAGTATAATTATAGCTTTACTACTATAAAATATTCATGTCATCGAAAAGATTGCATTTTTCTGAAAAAAAAAGAAAAACAAGTTTTCCTAAATGCAGTATTATGTTATTTGAAAGTAGTTCTGATTGTAACTACATTTATGGCTATCAAATCAAATTAAGTTCAACTTTCAGTCTATAAAATGGAATAGGTTGCTTTAAACTGTTATTCATGTTCTAATGAAGGTGTGAATGTCGGTGTTTGTGTATATATACTATATTTAGAATGTCTATTTAGTCTCAGCTGTCCCTGTGTCRTGCCAATGAGGAAAAACCTTCAGTTGTTTGCAGGTCAAATAGATACACTTAGTGTTTTTTTGTTGCAGCTGGCAGAAGMAAAGAAAAATGCCATAAATTGCAACAACTGACACAGTTATAATCACATTTTGTTACTGCAAAATGACACAAGTGCACATTGAACTTGGTGAGCCGACGACTTAGCGACACTTTAGTCACATAAGCCCATCCACCATGACAAATTGATAGTGATTCTATCAAAGTATCGCAAAGCCGCTTTGGCCTGGCTTGCCGCTCGCCGTTTGCCTTCGCCGTGGCTTTGCAATGTGTGCCGTCATTTATTGTTTTGCACTTTTACTTTCTGTGTGCTTGGCTTTGCCTGCGCTTTTCCGATTTGCTTTCCCTTTCCAAGTGAATGGCAATAGACACTAACATAATATGTGTGTACACTTTTCATTTGCATTTCAGTGTCAAGTCGTTGCAACCCTACAACGGCTCACTTGTGTGCGGTTAGTCATAATACTTGGCAGCGTGCGGCGTGGCGTATACGCAACACAACTAACCTACAAACATAATTGGCGCGTAAACTTGGAGCCTACAGCACCGCAGTACGCACATATTTCCATTGACATTGAAAATGGCTTGCCCCTTTTTTCGTCGCAGCGACTCGTTGTCGCGTCAGCCATTGGTTTGTGCGGAAACGAGCAACAACACTTGGCAATTGGAGGATGAAGAGCAGCCGGGAGATGCGTTGACACTGACACATTTGCAAATGGCCATACAGCTGCTCACAGCGCCATCGGTAAGTGAACACATAAACTCACATATATAATATATACTCGTTATTATAAAGTCTACTTTGCAATTACTTAAGTTTCGATATTTATTAACCAATAATTATTGCAATGGTATAAAAGTTACTTCGGGTCGTCAAAGTTTACGTACTAAATTGCTGCTACTAGGGCATATTAAAACTTGTGTACTGGTAACAGAGGAGACTACTCTATTTTCGCCTTACTTCTACTTTAATTATCATATTCACTCGTACAAACACGTGGGTCCAAAGCGCCTTTATTTATAGTATAGTTATGGGGTTAGATATGTCAAGCAAATGAATTCATGCTTAAGATCTGTGTCCTGGTTCCCATGGACGAGGAAATAAGTTTTGAAATTATTAGAATTAATTCCAAGCATTGATAGCAAGATAAAATGATGAGAAGTGGTGTTTCTGCCGGTTATGGCTAACTAAAACTCTAACAGGCTTCCTTATTTCCTTCTCAACAAGGAACAATCGTTATTTCATGTATGTCGTCAATATATGTCGTCGTATATGTAAGAAATTATCGAAAGTCACTGCCTAGTATCTAGTTTACTACTAAAAGTAATTTGGCCATACCATAGCGGCGAGATCCGCTGTCTCCGCCCCTGTGTAATCGTTTTCGGGGCACTCATTAAACCAATTCACAGTCGACAAAAAAATATAATAGTCACTTTAAAATAGAAATCGAAACACTTCTTGGCTTTTTGAATTTTTATCTAGACATGTTCTTTTCCACACGAGCTCAAAGGAAAACTACCAGTCCGATCGGAATTATATTTTAGTAATAGTAATTTCTATTGAAATAGTAGCGTCTGAAAAGAGATGGGCTAAGCCAATATCGGACTGTTTTCCACAAAAAGGGAGAGCCTACAATCTGCGCCGACTACCGTGGGATAAGTCTCTTAAACATCGCATATAAGGTTCTATTGAGGGTATTGTGTGAAAGTTAAAAGCCCACAGTCAAAAAACTGATTGGACCTTTATCAATGCGGCCTAGAAAATCTGCAACAAACCAGATATTCATGATGCGCGAAATCTTGGAAAATTCCATTGAAAAGCGGGTTGACACACCAGCCCTTCCTCGTTTTCAAAGCTGCTTTTATTAGCACGAAAAGGAGCTGCCTTTATGTTGCGATGTCTGAATTTGGTATCCTTGCAAAACTAATACGGTTGAGTAAACTGAGGTTGGGCAATACCAAAATTCTTACAGGATCAGGAAGGACCTCTTCGAGCCGTTCGATACCAAACGAGGTTTCAGAAAATTGGATTCCCTATCGTGCGACCTCTTCAATCTACTGTTGGTGAAAATAATCGCTTCCTTCGGGTTGGACAATAAAGCGAAGCAAATGAGTCTGGTTGTGAACGAAGGCAAGACGAAATATCTCCTGCCAACAAATATAACTTAGAAGTCGTTGATAATTTCGTCTGTCTTGGAACTAGTGTTAACACCAACAACAACGTTAGTCTCGAAATTCAACGCAGAGTAACCTTTGCCCTTTGTAAAGTCCTCTATCGATGAAAAATTACCAAATTCTACAAGTGCATCGTCATCCCCGTCTGCTATAAGATGTAGAGGCATAGAAGATGACAATATCTAATGAGCGGAAGATTTATGTCCCTTTGCCCATTGGCAACGGCGAATATCGCATTCTATAGAACGATGAGCTCCATCAAGATATAGTAATTTTACTCAAGTTACAGCTTTCATTAACGGACGGACGGACGGATAGACAGACAGACACCTCAGCTACAGTTAAAACGTTCAGTGGTCTAACTCTTAATCACTTTTTTTCTTACAGAATTCTGATCTAAATACCGCTGTTACGTCGCTTATTGCCAAGTATAGTCAAAGTTGGCCGAAGATTTCCAAACTGTGAGTACAAGCAAAACATAACTAACGGTACGTTTGTGTTAGCGACAGCAATCTATAGATGTTTCTACTTTTTAGACGCATTGATTTGGACACATTGAAAAGTGTACCCAACTATGATTACTTGGCCGATATACAGGATATACTACTGGAGATGGACGAATCGAGTGCTAGCGAAATTTTGGTGTTGCTCGGCGAGGAATTGATCACTTCGTGCTGCACTGGCATTATTGAACGCGCTTTTCGTTGCCTCGGCACCGATCTGCAAGAGTTCCTTGGCTCCCTAGATGGCGTATATGATGTGCTCAAACTGCAGGAGGTAAGAGGAATTGATTTTCATTTGCTATATCATTCAAGGACTTTTGTCTCGAAATGAAGTGCAATTCCATTCAACCATTTTTAATATATTCTAAGCTCCCATACAAGAGTTTGTAAATTGAACAATCCTCTTCTAAACACGAACTAGGACCAACCAAATGTGAATTATTTATTCCGAAGTTAACGCCAAGAAAATACTTTTTTGCCTAGCCTTCCCAATTATCTTTTCTGCTAGAAACTAGAAAAAAATATGGAGTAAGAGTTGGTTAAATTCAAAGGTCAGCTATACATCCGCACTGGAAAAAATGAACTTACTTGCAAATTGGTTTCCCAAATACATTTATTATCAGTAAAACATCAATATACTTACCGGTTTTTCTCTGTGGCACACGCAAAATATTAATTTATTAATTACCCACATAATTCTTTCAGGAGGACGTCACCGACACCGGTTTCGTGTGCGCAGGCGATGGTGAGCTAATATTCACCTCTGAACGTCCTGTAATCGCTTGGCTGCTACTCGGCTCATTGAAGGCTCTAACCCGAATGCTGTACAATGTGCAGGTCAATATTAAAATAGAACCGGTCGAAGGCGATTCGCGTCGCTATCGCTATTTATTTTCGTTGGTTAAGGAGTACACTGGTTCAGCGGTGCCTTTGCAACGCAGTAGTGTCGAGATGGTTAAACCAACAGCTTTGCCAGCGCAGCGGAATAACTCGAGCAAAGCTGCCGATTTGGCGATGAATTCGCACACCTTTTGCAAGGCATTCCCTTGGCATTTCATTATGAATGAGAAACTGGAATTGCTGCAAATGGGTAAGGTTTCGCTTGTAGCTATGAAATATAAATATATACGTGCTTTGCTATTTCTAGGACGCGGTTTTAGCAAACTCTACAAGCCACATATAGCCGAACACGGTTGCCAGGCGACCACTTACTTTGACTTTAAACGCCCCAAAGGTTTGACCATGAAATTTCGCGATATTGCTCGTCGTACATACACACCATTTTTGATTGCTTTGAAGAGTCCACCAAACATCAGTGAGTTTCCAGCGAAGGTGAGTTAACAAACCATTTGGAAATTTACACTTTCACAAAGAACTCGAAAGCAATGAATACGTGATTAAAACCCGAGGGGTTCTTCAATAAAAACGTTCGGTCGCTTGTGAAGCTGTCAACCGCAATGTCATTAAGTGAGAAGAAAAGGAAGCTCTGGACCCGTGCATACCTTCCCTAAGGTTTGTCATTACAAGTGGGGTGAATCCATTGCACCGAATATAAAATGCTATTAATTCAAAAATACCAATATTTCTATTTATAATTTCAACGAGAATAAACGTGAATTGATACAAGTTTTTCTTTACCACCGATACTAGTTTTTCCTCATTCTATTGTCTCCTCTCTGAATTAAGAATTGAGCTTTAATTTATCAAATTTTATTTCACTACTCTAGGGACTGGAAATCAAAGGACAAATGGTACATTGCCCTGAATCCAATTCGTTACTCTTCATGGGCTCACCATTTCTCGATGGTTTGGATGGTCTCACTTGTAATGGACTTTTCATATCGGATATTCCATTGCACGATGCCACACGCGAAGTTATTTTGGTCGGCGAACAAGCACGTGCTCAGGATGGTTTGCGTCGTCGCATGGACAAATTGAAAAGCTCAATCGAAGAGGCCAATGCCGCCGTGGCTAAAGAGCGTAAAAAGAATGTCAGTTTATTGCATCTAATATTTCCAGCTGAAATAGCCGAACGCTTATGGTTGGGTGCCAGTATCGATGCCAAAACCTATCCGGATGTAACAATACTGTTTAGTGATATAGTGGGTTTTACCAGTATTTGTTCGCGTGCTACACCCTTCATGGTCATCAGCATGCTCGAGAGCTTGTATAAAGATTTCGACGAGTTCTGTGATCTCTTCGACGTCTATAAAGTCGAGACAATTGGCGATGCTTATTGTGTGGCTAGTGGTTTGCACCGAGCTTCGATTTATGATGCTCACAAGGTAGCATGGATGGCATTGAAGATGATCGTAGCTTGTGCCAAGCACATAACCCATGATGGTGAGTAAAAAATAATTATTACATATGTGGTTTGCTTTTTATTATTTTTAATGACACAAATTTTCATCTCTGTAGCCGTTCGGACTTTTTAGGTATTTTCAGAGCTTAGTTTTACGCCTATAGCGTGTGATTCCAATAACTCAAAAGTTACAAATTTTGAGCGCACGGTTTACGAGATCAGTAATAATATTGTTGCTTTGCTATCAGAGTAAATGCTCACCTCGCTGAAAGAGGCTGCACTCCGGAGTAGTAAGTCTACGGCTACCTTAATAGCTGCTACTTCTGAATGAAAAAGTAAAAGCGACGCTAAACTTGAGAGAAGCTCTTTATAAAAGACTCCCCTCCAAGCTTCGAACCATCCATGGAAAAGCACTTTGCGCCTCATCTCCAGAGATGAGGGTATGTGAGTGCAGAAACAGCAGCCATTAGTAACGTCTATAACACAGAGGTCCAAATGTTCAGTGATAAAATTGAAGGGAACTTTGTTTAGAATCTTTCATATCATTACATCTTCTCTGAGCCTTTGAACGGTCTTCGGAGGAATGCACCTGCCGGAAATATCCACGGTTGTCAAGTGTAGAATGGTATTAAGTGCCATTGTTGGTAATGATGGAGAGACGTCCAATATTCTTATATAGCGTAGCTTTTTCGACCGCCATTCATCAGACAAATACAGCATAGAATATTATTGGTTTGACTATGGTTTTGCTAAGCCAAAACGCCTCCCTCTGCAATATTTGGATCTCTGAAAGCTTTCTATCAAGGTTAAATTCCATGTATTTTTCCTTATAATCAAGTTGAAGTTTCGATACTGCGAAAAGGGGTAAAATGGTCATTGTAAATAAAAGCATTTCAATTTTATTTGACACTTATACAAGGAGCGTTCCAAAGTAAACAGGACTTTAAAAAAAAATATAGAACAAATGGATTTTTCGACAAAATCAATTTATTTTATTCAAAATAGTCTCCTTCTGCTTCAATACAGCATTTTGCACGGTCCAAAACGTGTCGAACGAGTGTTTTAGCTCGTTGGCCGGTATGGCCGCCGGCATGCTGGTGCAAGCCTTTTGAATTGCATCTACGTCTGCATAACGCTTTCCTTCCATGAGCAAATGCATTTTTCCGAAAAGGAAGAAATCGCACGGTGCAATATCAGGTGAATGCGGGGAGTGGTTAATGGTTAAAATGTGATTTTTGCTCAAATAATCGGTCACAAGCGTCAATCGATGAGACGGAGCATTATCGTGCAACAAACCAGCTTTCATCTTCGCAAAATCCGGCCGAACACGACGAATACAGCGCACCAAACGCTTCAAAACTCCAAGGTAAAATACTGCATTAACGTTTTGGCCCGGTGGAACAAATTCTTTGTGGACAATGCCCTTGAAATCATAAGAACAAATCAGCATTGTCTTCACTTTTGACTTCTCCATGCGTGATTTTTGGGATTTGGCTCGTTCGTGCCTTCTATTCAGCACTCTGGTGTTTCATTTCGGGACCATGAATTTCAATGATGATTTCGGCTGGATTTTTGATGAATTCACGCACAATTTCGATGGAATTTCCGGCGATCATGAATTTTGATTGGCCCACATATTGATTGTCATTTATGTCCTCACGACCACTTTGAAAACATTGAAACCACTCGTGCACTATGCTACGGGATATTCATTCATCCCAGAAACTTGTTTCATCAAATGAAACGTTTCGGGAAAAGTGTTACCAATTCGAAAACAAAATTTAATGTTGGCTCTTTGTTCTAAGCTCATTTTCGCACCGATAGCACAAACATACTGACACTTAAAACGCAATAACTTAACTTCTAATCGATGAAATTCACTCGAAAGCCTAGTTCTTCAATTTCTTTTTGCAAATGCAGATTAGTATACATTCATCTGTTCGCAGCCAGTTCAGTTTAGAAAGTAGTGTAGAGGTCGGGGYTTCTGAGAGTATTCAACGCCTTCGATGATTTTCGATTTACTCATCTTCTTTGACCTTATCCGGTGATTCATGACAGCATTTGTATTCATTTCTCGGCATTGTCTTTAAAGAATTGAACAGTCAATGCCAATATAAGTACTTATGTATGTATATGGATCTTAACGGCAACTTACTCAGGTGTTGGTCTTCTTTTGCTAAAAATTTAATAAGAAAAATTAAGAGACCCAAAAATTTCATTTAAGAATAAATCGTAACCTCTGTTTTTGTATTGAGTTTTCGTCCGAAAGAATGGTTCCATCTATACATTAGTATTTATAAAGTTTGTATTTTCAGATCAAGAAATCCAAATGCGCATTGGTCTGCACACCGGCACCGTATTGGCTGGAGTCGTTGGTCGCAAAATGCCGCGTTATTGCCTTTTCGGGCACAATGTCACCATAGCCAATAAGTTTGAGTCCGGCAGCGAGGCTTGCAAAATAAACGTCAGCCCAACAACGAAGGAGTAAGTTTCAATTTATAAAAAACCACTTATAAGAAATACCTAAAAGCTTTCTACTTTATACTCGTAGCTGGCTGGTCAAATATCCTGGTTTCGAGTTTGACTTAAAAGCACGAGATCCTTCCTGCTTGCCCAAAGAGTTTCCGAATACAAGCGGTGACAAGACATGCTACTTCCTTGAAAGCTATCGTCATCCTACACTAGGCGAGCATTCGCCCTTAGTGGAGCACATCAGCGAGGCGCTGAAGTCCATTTCGGAGCAATAAAAAAAAAAAAAAAAAAACTGTCAAAAAGAAACAACATTAACGATAATGTACGTTATTATTATATATCCAATAAAAGAAGCAAAGCTGACGAATAAGTGATTGAGGCATGCCACATAACTAACAGTCGACACAATGTCGCACCCTGTAAGCAAAAACCGAAACTTTCAATGTTAAATTTATTGTTGTTTGCTCATAAATAACGCCTATAAAGCACAATCCATTTTGAGCTGTTAAAGGAATCAATCAAAAACTCAATAAAGCATAAGTGGCCAAAGCCCAAATAACAAGAACCATATATGTAGAAGATGTGATCTTTTATTTTGAAGGCTATTTGTTAGCGGCAACCGTTATTTTACAATTTTATTTAATAATCACGCATTACTTGATTCCAATATTGGAGCACAAATGAGTAATCGTCAGGTATTTTCTTTGTCAGACAAGTTGTCATATGTTGTGCCATCTCCTCGCTATTTTGACCCAGGATGAAATGGGAATTAGCAAGATGTGCACAGTTCCTTATAACCCGCTCGTTGTGTGCCGTTAAATGAGCCGATCCTGTAAAGCTGTGTATAATTTCCGACGCCTAAAATAATGAAAGCAAAGGAAAGAAGCTATTAAACCCTAGCAACATTTATTAATATACAATAAAGTTTAGTCAATTAACGGTTATTGGTTCGTAACACTTTAACATGTMGTCGAGGTGTATAGCGATTTATTTGTAACTAAACGTATCGGAGTGATGATAGAAAATGATTCTGGCATATCTGTCTGCCCGTTCGTCTGTCTGTATGAGCGACAACTCGAGTTGATATATTCAGGGAATTCAACGTCATATTTTCCGAACGCTAACTTGACTTGTGAAATAGATGAGACGGTAGCCAGCATCGCAAAATACCACGTGGCTGTCCYGTTTGCTTCCACCGGACAACAAGCAGACATGTTAGACTTCTTTACAGAAAAGTATTAAATTTAAGCGCAATCCGAAGATAGTTCTACATCAAGTCTCGCCGTCGAGAAAAGCGGAATCCACTGATACATAACAGAGACCAATTAGTAGTCGACTCAGTGGACTTCCACCCTGTTGAAATGCTTCAAGAAAGCAAATTATCGCCCAAAAAGGTGAGAGACGCCATTTTATGGGATGGATATGGAGGGCTCTAAGGCCCAATTTGAGTCGAGGTCGAATTGCAAAAGCAACGATCCAACTTGGTGGAGAAATAATACAAAGGCAATGCCACCCATTCTCGACCGAACTAAATTTGTCGAATTTAATCGCATTCCAAAGAAGTTTAAACGTAAAGTCACGCCCGGCGAGAAAAATTGGATCCAATGAAACACAACAGAGACCAAGAAGTAGTCGACTCAGTGGACTGACAGCAGGTGAAAGCACTCCCAAATAGGTGAAAGATCGGCCGAAAAGGTGAGGGCCACTATTTTATGGGATTTATGTGATCTACATATGAAGGGCCTAATGCGACTCGAAGTCGAAGCGCGAAAGCTTGAACCGTTGCTTGGTGCTTGGTGAAGAAACAATATAAAGGCAATACCACYCGCTCTCGACCCAACTAAATTTGTCGAATTAGGCTACGAACTGCAGACCYAGATTTGAAAAAGTCACAAGTCGGGCATAAATTTTAGCCAAAAGAGGAAGCCACGGAAGCTTTCTTTATTGATCTCCAGAAAACTTATTTTTCTGTCGGGTTAAATAAATTATAACGTCGCTGGGTCATGTGATCAATATATTTCTTTTATGTGCTGTTGTAAAATTGTTCTTCGCCAATTCTGATCTAATATCATATATACTCTGTATATTTGTATTTTATAAAACGGAAAAACTTACATCAATTCGTCCATAACTGTCAATATAGTGTAACTGTGAATATATACAAAGCGAAAACTGTGGTGATTTCATGTCCACAGAATCTTCCTTTAACACAGCGGAACAAAATCGGTATGGTTCAACACCAGGTTCCCGATATAGAGGTAAGGGCTATGTAGTCATAGAAAAAGAGAAACTTATACACTTAAATAATTAAGGTAACTCATGGCCTACTTCTTCAAATGGCAACTCCTCCAATCGCACGTCATAATAAAAGAAGGCATTGAAACCGAATTGACAATCTTGACGGATCTTCATCCACATTTCGTAATATGGCTCACATTTCCCATTCATTRTACCTGTCTTGCATAATGAATCTAAGCAATTCGTGGGCAGGTTTTGATGTCCACGTAAATTCGCTAACATCGCAAGCAAACGGTCAGTCTACAATGGTGCGAAGATTAGTTGGAATTATTAAATGAGTTACCAAGCCAAGAGTCGCCTTACATACTTACATCCCAACCCAAAGTGTGCAACTGTATGAGTCCTACGCGACGCAGAAAACATTTTACATAACAATGTGTGTCGTGTGCCTCCGCTTCGTTACTGAAAATTTGCACTCCCCAATTGACATTCGCATTTGGCAGATCGTGGCTGCACCGATGCTTTGCATAACGTACAACCTCTGGCATTAGGCCCGGAAAGAAGCTCGGCTCTTTAGCGCCACTGAAAACATCACTTTCAGCTTCCTTCGATACAGTAGCATTCACATAATCCTCTTGTATACCGCTTAGAACTGCGCTATTCGARKTCTCACAGTTCACGTCGAACGCCARAGAGGAACTGGGTAGGTTTAAAAAAATATCCGAAAGACACAAGAAAATTAACACGTTCATTTAAGCTGCTGATGACGGAAGTGGATATTACACTTTTRGGCCTGTTAAAATTTGAAAACGTCACAATATTTATTTAGTATTATATTTCGGAGTTGACATTTGTATGGGGCTTGAAAAGCTACTTTTTCCTTAAGTGTGCTTGTAGAAACATATGTAAGCTTTTTTCTGATAAATGTTACGTGTTTCATATTTCACAATTCGTTGGACATATGGATCGTAAGTTTTTGGTCTTTTGAAAAAAAAAAAATAAAAATGACATGAAAGAGAGGATTGAGGATCAGTTAGCTTCATGACTTCAATAATTTCGTGTGATTGGAATCATTTTCATCGAATATCTCAAAAAATGGAGAACCACTATATTCCGCGGAAAAGAAGTCTATCAAGAAGTAACTCAGGGAGTAAGGTATGTTTTCAAATGAAARAAATAAAAAAWTGGTATCGAAAAGTTGGAAGATCGCTTATTTCTATAATCGCTTAAAAAGAAGCGAATGTGTGATCCTATTAGAGGTATTTTTTTAAATCGGTTCTTATTTTTTTAATGATGAGAGATGACAACCGACTATAAAGCTCGTAATTCCGGCGACACTTGGTTTCA